>NW_023655143.1:2500-4322 GCF_015228065.2 Penaeus monodon
GTTGGGGGGTGGTTTTGTTGGTGTTTTGTGTTGTGTGTGTGTGTGTCTGCGTTTCGTGTGCTGCGTCGTGCGTGCGTGTGTTTGTGTGTGTGTGTGTGGTGTATTCATGTATGTAAAAGTTGTATTATTTTGTGTGTGGAATATAATATATATATATATTAAATTAATATATAATTTTTAAATTATATTATGTATTATATATACTATTTAATTTATTATGGTTTTAATTAATATGAAATTTTTTAAAGGATATATAATATAATGAATATAATTTATATTATTATATATATATATATATTATATATATTATAATTTATTATTGTTTATATAGGCCGCGGTGGCCGGGGGTTGGAGCGTCGGCTCGGACTGTCACGTCGGGAAACTGATTCGAGGGTTGAGTCACCGGTCGGCGCGTTGCTCCCTTTGGGGAGGAGTTCACCCCGATTGCCTGCCTACCGCTGGTGGGCGGGCCAGCCCAAGTCAGTGCTGGTCCCAACCCAATAAATAGAGAGAATGATTCCTAAAAAAAGGGAACCCCCATCTCCTGGAAAAGGGAAAGGGGGGACCCTACCGTACTCCTCCAAAAGCATCACAGTAAAAAACTGCAAATTGAGTTCATGCTGTGACCAGGGGGCTCAAAATGCCTACCGTTAAAAAAAAAATATTTTATATATATCATAATATAATTATATATATATAAAATATATATATATATATATTAGTTTTTATATTATACATTATATATTTAAAATTATTATATTATTTAAAATATATATTTTTAATTTTATATTAATATTATGCATGCTTATATTTTAAAAAAAATTAAAATAATATTTAATTTTATATATAATATTATTATATAATAATATATATTCTATATATATTATATATCATATATTTTATTATAATTTATTATATATATATATATATATATATATTTTGATATATTTATTTATTATTTTATATACTTTACACTTCATATGGGGAAAAAATTATTATATATATATATATAAATATAAAATAATATATATTTTAACTACTATTTCCAAAAATATTTATATTAAAATTTTTTTATATAAATTTTATATAATATACTATATATTATATAATATTAGTTTATATTGTATATAATAATATAACTTTATACCCCCCCCACCACACCCACCACACAAACACCCACACACACACACACACACACCACATTATATATATATATATAATATAATTAATTTTGTGTGTGTTGTGGTGTGGGTGTGTGTGTGTTTTTGTGTGTGTGTTGTGTGTTTTGTGTTGTGTGTGTGTGGTGGGTGTGTGTGTGTGTGTGTGGGTGTTGTGTGTGGTGTGTGTGTGTGTTTGTGTGTGTGTGTGTGTTGTTGTTGTGTTGGGGTGTGTGTGTTGTGTTGTTTGTGGTGTTTGTGTGTGTGTGTGTTTTGGTGTGTGTGTTGTGTGTGGTTGTGGTGTTGTGTGTGTGTTTTTTGTGTGTGGGGGGTGTGTGGTGTGGTGTTGTGGGGTGGGGTTTTTTTGTGTGTGTGTGTGTGTTGTGTATTTTTTGTTGTGTGGTGTGTGTTGTGTGTGTGTTTTGTGTGTGTGTGTGTGTGTTGTGTTTGTTTTTTTTTTTTTTTTTTTGTTTTTTTTTTTTTTATAAAATTTTAATTTATAAAATTTTTATATATATAAAATATATTATATATTATTGGGTTTTTTTTTTTTTTTAAAAATAAAAAAAAAATTTAAATTTTTTTTTTTTTTTTCTTTTTTTTTTTTTTTTAAAAAAATTTTAAAATTTTTTATTTTAAAATTTTTTTAAAAAAATTTTATTTTT
>NW_023655144.1:2500-4322 GCF_015228065.2 Penaeus monodon
TATATGAGTATGATGTAATATACCCCGATAAACCACATGGCGCACACAGAACACAAAACACACACATATATACGTTTTTTATATATTTGTATATTTATGGTATATTATACAGACATATAATATAATATATATACTATTTTTATATATTAAGTTTTATATTATATATATATATATGATAATAATTCTAAAATATGTGTGTGTGTGGTTGTGTGGTGTGTGTTTTGGGGTGGTGTGTGTGGTGTGTGTGTGGGTTTTTGGGGTGTGTGTGGGTTTTTGTGTGTGTGGTGGTTTTGGGGTTGTGTGTGTGTGTGGGTGTGTGGGGTGGTGTGTTGTGTGTGTGTTGTGTGTTTGTGTGTGGTGGTGTGTTTTGTGGTTGTGGTGTGTTTTTGGGGTTGGTGTTTTTATTTGTATTTTGCATATATTATATATATTATATAATATATAAAATATATATAATATTACAAAATAATATGAATCTCCCTCTTTTCTTCTTTTGTTCTTCTCTCTCTCTCTCTCTCTCTCCCTCCACTCTCTCCTTCTCCCCTTTTTTCTCTCTCTCCTCTCTCTCTCTCCTCTCTCTCTTTTCCTTCTCTCCTCCTCATATATAATAAAATATTATTATATATATATTTTATATATATATATATTATTATTGTAAAAAACACATTACTGCACACACACACACACCACACACACACCCACACACACACACACCAACACACCACATGTATATATATATAATTATATTAAAATATATATTATATATAATTATATAATATAGAAAAAAAATATATATGATGTATTATGTATAGTAAGTAATACAAAATGTATATTTTATATTGTATGTAATAAAAATATATATAATATATATATAATTAAAATATATTATTATTATTATTATTTAATATATTTTTATTTATATTATTAATATATATTACTTATTATATATATAATTTTTTAATATTTATTTAATTATAAAAAAACCCCTTAAAATATTTTTATATATTTTTTTTATTATTATATTTATATTTTTTGTTTTGGGTGTTGTGTGTGTGTGGTGTGTGTGTGGTGTGTGTTGTGTGGTGTGTGTGTGTGTGTGTGTGTTCTTTTCTATCTTCTATCTTCTTTTTCTATCTATCTTTTACTTCTTTCCTTCATCTTTTCACTATCTATCTTCTATCTTCTATTTAATTTTAAAATTTTTTATTTTTTTTTTGTGTTGTGTGTGGGGTTGTTGTGTGTGTGGTGTGTGGGTGTGTGTTTTGTGTGTGTGTGTGTGGTGTGTGGTTGTGTTGTCTGTGTGTTCGTCTGGTACATACCAAAATTCGCTCAAACACCCCCCATACACACCCTACCCCCAAAACCCCGCCCTACACCCCCCCCACACCGCACACACAACACACACACACACCAAAACACACACAACACACACACCCACACGCACACAAACACACACACCCCCCCCACCCCACACCCCCCCCACCCAACCCCCACACCCCCACCCAAAAACATATTATATATTTTTTTTTTATATATATTAATTTACATTATATATTATTATATTTAAAAAAATTTTTTTTTATTTTTAAATTTTTATAATTATTGGGGGTTTTTTTGTGTGTGTGGTGTTGGTGTTTTTTTTTTTTTTTTTTTTTGGTGTGTGGTGTGTGTGTTAAAATTTTATGTTTTTCCCCTTTTATTTTTTTTTTATTAATTTTTATTTTTTAAATTTATCCTTTTTGTTTTTTTTTTTTTATTTTTTTTTTGTTTTTTTAAATTTTTGTTTTGTAGTATTTTTGTTATTTTCATTTATTTTTTTTTA
>NW_023655145.1:0-4322 GCF_015228065.2 Penaeus monodon
TTTAATTTTTATATGTATGTGAGTTAAAATTTTTAAATATAAATATATTATATATTTTTCTTTTTTTGATATATATATTATATAAAAAAAAAAAAATATAATATATATATATTTTTTTAAAAAATATAAATAAAAATTTTTAATATATATAATAAATATATATATATATATAATATATATATATATATAATTAATATATATATATATATATATAAATGTCTGCACATAAAATAGGGCACACACCACCCCACACAAAACCACACACACACACACACACACACACACACACACACACACACACATATATATATATATATATATATATATTATATATATATATATATATATATATAGTATATATTATATATATATATATATATATATATATATATATATATATATATATATAAATGTCTGCAATCACACACACACACACACACACACACACACACACACACACACACACACACACACAAAACACACACACACACACAACACACACACATTATATATATATATATATATATATATATATTATATATATATATATATATATATATATATATATATACATTAATAACTGATATAACTCATATTAAAGATGCTGACTCTATGCAAGCATAATTGATAATCCAAAAGGGGAAAAGATACAAACATCACTAGCAATAACAACAACAATAATAAGGATGAAAGCAATAACGCACCACAAAGGCACAGTACCCCACAATGAGTAAAAAGGCCCCACAATCAACAAAAAACCCAAAAATAGGGTTCTTTCATACAAGGGAAATTTTAAATGCTCTCACAACAATGCTCAGTTCCTGTTCCTACTTAAGAAACCGCGCCTCCAATGTTAATGTTTGCCTTTTGTTGGACTATAATCAGGTGGCAGGTTCTCGAGTGTTCAATTAGATAATTATAGCTTTATCAAGATATGAATCGGTTTTGGTAACGTTGTTTGGCGAGGGAGGTTGTGGGTGAGAGAGAGCGAGGGGAAAAGTGGAACGGGGGAGAGGGAGAGAGAGAATGAGAAGGTAGAGAGGGAGAGGAGAGTGGGATGGGGGACCGAGAGGAAACGGGAGAGGGAGAAAGAGAATGAGAAGGTAGAGCGGGTGAGGAAGGGGGAATGGGAGAATGAGAGAAAATGGAGAGGGATAAGGAGAGAGAGGAAAATGGAGAGGGAGAAGGAGGAGAAGGGCAGGGGCAGGGAAAGGGAGGAGATCAGAAAGAGAGAGAGAGAGAGAGAGAGAGAGAGAGAGAGAGGAGAGAGAGAGAGAAGAGAGGGGAGAGAGGGGGAAAGAGAGAGAGAGAGAGAGGAGAAAGAGAGAGGAGAGGGGAGAGGACAGAGAAAAGAGGGGAGAGAGAGAGAAAGGGAGAAAGGAGAGAGATAGAGACAGACAAACAGACAGAAAAGACGGAGAGACATAGACAGAGAGAGACTTCTGCAATATAGGGAGGCCAATAAACTTTAATAAGAAAGTTATTGATACAAATCATATTGGAAATCTTGGATGCTCAACAGACATGTAATTTCCCACTGCCACGGACAAGAATTTCAATTTTCCCAACTTTTATCTAAATCTAACAATAGTGTTTTCTTTGACCCCACTTAAAAATAATAAATACACTTTAAAAAAATACAATACCACCATGTTCTTTTTCTAACCGTCATCTCACAAACAGTGTGTAATAATAACATTTTATTTCATTTTCTCACTGATAAAATTAAATAAGGGATCTCTGTATAGACTATAGACATAACCTACAATGAAACATCTGAAAATAAGGTCGAGAATCTTATACCACAGAACATTTATGTCGAGCATATGGTGGACATCTTGTATTTTCTTTCCCTTTTCTTTAAGTCTGAACTATTTTCAGAGTGGATTGGGAGGGGCAAAAGGGGTTAAGTGGGGGGGGGGAGGGTGATGGAAAATTTTGTGACTGCGTGGCATGTTTAATTTTTTTTTCACTGTTATTGTTATTTATTTATTTAATTACATTACCTGTGATCATTATCGATTTCTCTTTCCTGGCAGCATAATCGTTATTATTGTTATGTTGTTATCATTGCAATTAATATTGTAATTACTGCGATTATGATTGTCATTATTAGAATCATTACCGGATTGAGATTATGATTATCATTTTCACCGCTTTTGTTAAATGTTACTATCATAATCATTTCCTTATGATTATTATAGTTATCATTATCATTGTTATGGTTATTTTCACCATCATTATCATAATTTCTTCACCATCATTTCATAATTATTACCACTTCTATTGTTGCTACTACTGCTATTACTATAATTGTTATTCTCATTATCAATACTGATTAAAACTGATGTTACTATCACTGTTCATGAAAATATTATTACTTACTTTTGTCAGAATAGCAGTTTATGACACTACTATCATCATAGCGGCATTTCATTATTCTTACTATTATCATCATCATATTATCACTATTATTATCAGCACTTGTTTTATCATCACTATTATCGCTTTGGCATTACCGTCATCAAACCTTGCATCACTATCACCTTCATTATCTTTCATCATTATCCTTATTCATTATGAAGGAATAAAAATATAGGCCTAGATGAACAGTGAATAAAAATAGCAAAAAAAAAAATGACAAAAATAAAACTTAAATTTTTATTACATCCATTCGGCGTACTGGAAAAAAGTTATCGATAACCACAATAAACATAAAGGAAAACATTATAAATATGCAATAATATTGAGAATGCAGTCGTATGATACACAAAGTTAATAATAACAATTTTGCATTTTTGTTATTGTCAGCACACGTATGGACAAACGGCCATGGGCAAATTTCCGCCCTTATACAAAGGTCTATATGAATTTACACGCACACACACACACACATACACACACACACACACACACACCTCACACTCACACACACACACACACCACAACCACACACACACACACACACAAACACACACGCACACACGTTCTCACTGCTATCATCATTATCGTATTATCATAAGATTATCACTATCATTATCAACATCATCACCGTCATTATCTCATCATTATTATCATCGTTATCTTATCATTATCCTTATTCAATCTTAGAGAATATCTATAAATTAACTGTGACTAGGAAAAAAGTAATATATATAATATATAATATATAATATATAATATATATACATGTATATATATATATGTATATATATAAATGTATATATAGGTATATATATATAAATTATATTTTATATATATATATATATATATATATATATATATATATATATATATATATATTATATATGTTGTGTGTGTGTGTGTGTGTGTGTGTGTGTGTGTGTGTGTGTGTGTGTGTGTGTGTGTGTGTGTGTATACACATACATATATGTAAATATTAACATATTTATATACATATGTATACACACATACCCACAGACATACAGACACACACACACACGCACACACACAGACACACACACACATACCACACACACACACACACACACACACAACGACTGTAGGTTTGTGTGTACGTGATTATGTGTGATTTTTTTATATACATACATGGAATGGTAGTTAAATAGACAGTCAGATAGATAGGGCGATAGACAATAGGTAAATAAATAAATAAATATGCACAGGTAGATGGACGAGTAGACAGTTAAAGAGTAATAGGTATGTAGGCCTATATACATTTCACAAAAATTTTATAGAAAATGTTTGCCTAATGACTTCTATCCCAGCATAAAATGACCATTTGAACATTTAATTGCGTCGATTCGTAACATTCGCAGATCGACCATCATAAATCGTGGTAAAGAGGAAGGACCCATTTTAAACCTCGTGGATAGGAACTTTATCGGTGTGAAATGGGCCAGCGACCGGCCTCAAGCACCACGTAACCTCTTGTAATTATCTAAATATACGCTGTAGTCCTGTTTATGTATCTGTATATATGAATCTTTTTCGATGTTTTTTTTTTTCTTTTCTTTTCTTTTCTTTTCTTTTTTTGTTTTTTTTTTAGATTTTTTTTCTCTTGTTTTTTTATCTTTTATTCTTTTTTCGTTTTTTTTCTTTTGCGTACCGTTCGCTTCATTGCCTTCATTGGTCGGTGTTAATGCGGAATGTCGTATCGAAAGCGGCATTTTCTATGTGGTGGGCTGGTTGTGCTTGCGGGGGCCATTATCGAGCTTGCATTTGTATTTTTGGGGGACAGAATGGGGAGGGGAGGGAGGAAGAGGGAAAGAGGAAGAGGGAGAGAAAGAGAGAGAGAGAGAGAGAGAGAGAGAAGAAGAGGGGAGAGAGGAGAAAAGGGA
>NW_023655146.1:0-2500 GCF_015228065.2 Penaeus monodon
TTCCTTCTTTCAGTATCTACAAGGTCTACAAGTTTTTTATCTTTTACGTTTTTTAGTCTCCATTTTTTTTTTTTTTTGCAGATTAAGTTGCTGACTCTTTTGAGATTTCAGTTTTTTTTTCTGTTATTTATCAGTTATTTATTTAATTATTTCGGTTATTTTTTCTCTTGTCATTCTCTGTAGGGTCTGGGTTTTTTTTTCAAGATTAAAATTGTGAGGCTTATTTTGTGATGGGGATATTTTTATCATTGTTATTATCATTATTATTATCATCATTATTATCATCATTTTTTTGTTAT
Source organism: Penaeus monodon (assembly GCF_015228065.2). NCBI lineage: Eukaryota > Metazoa > Arthropoda > Malacostraca > Decapoda > Penaeidae > Penaeus > Penaeus monodon. Next base: position 300 of record NW_023655146.1, read on the forward strand.
TGTTTTATTATCGTTGATTTATTGTTGTTGTTGTTGCTGTCATTGTTATTATTACTGCCCATTAAAATTATCTTTATTGTTATTATTGTTATTATTTTTATTACTATTATCATCATTATTATTATTTTGTTATCATTTTTATTATCATTATCATCATTTTATTATTGTTGTCATCATCATAAATCACCATCATCATCACCCTCATCATCATCATCATCATCATCATCATATCCCATCATTATCATAAAAGAAAAATAATTTTTGCAATTCACTGAAATAAAAAAATGAAAAAAGTGCTCAATATACGTTGAATTCACGGTTGTCATAGATAACGTTGGGATATGAATTAACTTAAAAATAACCGAGTATAGATTCCCTTTTTTTTTTGTCATGCGTGACTTCAGAAATTTTCTTTTTTCCCACATAAAATTTAATGTTTCGATTATGCATTACCTCGGTAAAAGATTAACAAACAACACACAACACGACGCACATACACACTCACACACACACAAACACACACACAAACACACACACACACACACCACACACACCACACACACAACACACACACACACACACACATATATATATATATTATATATATATATATATATATATATATATATATATATATATATTATATATATATATATATATTATATATTATGTTGTATCTATATGTATATTATATATATATATATTTATATATTATATATTTATTTATATATATATATTATATATATATATTATATATGTATGTATGTATTTATTTATACATTATACATACTACATATTCATATGCGTATGCCATTGAGTGGTGGCGTCAATGTGCTCTTCCTTACAAAACATAAACCCCGTTGTTTTGTATTCAAATCGCTCCTTTAACAAGGTCCTTTCCAAAAAGACTCCAATTTCGTCGAAATCCTTCAAGTCTTCAGAACCTTCCTTGATAAAACGTCTTGGGAATGTCGTCGAGTCCAGTGCTTATTTGTGTGTAGTTATATCCTCACGAGTGTCTGTGAGGTAACTTCTTTTTCTTTCATTTGTATCAGTCAGTCAGAAATAGCTATAAATACTGGGGATTATTATGTGTATATTAGTAATCCTTGGCTTCAGCGTCACTACCCATACTTTAATGCAATGCTTGTTTGAGTATATCTTATCTTTCTGTTTTAGCCCATCAGTCGATCGACTTATCGTGTTTTAAAATACGTGTATGTGAAAATATTAGCATGGGCCCAAAGCTAAAGGGGTAAACGCATTGAACAACATGTTTTAGGTAGAGGAGAGGGGGGGGATAGGCGAATAGGAAATTACCTGGAATCATACTGAAATCAATGCAAATGAATTGAATAAATGCAGAGAAACAGGAACGAATAGGAAGGGAAGTATTGAATTAGGAAAAGTAACTAGAGCCAATTATGACATAACATTTCTCTATTCGTAAGAAGGTGATTTATCATTCAAAGGTGAAAGTAAAAGTGAGAGTTATTACCTAGAAAAAAAAAAGCTTTAGGAAAACTCGAAGTACAGGGATACTTTATGCAGTCCATCTTAAGCAATGCAGCCGGTTGTCATTATACTTATGTATGTTGGTGTATGTAATTATATATATTATATATATATATATATTGTATATAAATTATATATATATAATATTAATATATATATATATATTTTATATATATTATATATATATATATATATATATCTATATTATATATATATATTCTATTATATATATATATTTATATATATATTATAAAATATATATATATATATATATATATATATATATATATATATTATATATATATAATTTTATAAAATTTTATTTTACATATATATATTATATATATATTATATATATATATTTTTATATTACACACAAACATATATGTATATATATATATATATATATATATATATATATTTTATATATATATCATACCCAACATCAAAAGTATATGACAACCGGCTGCATTGCTTAAGATGGACTGCATAAAGTGATACCTGTACTTCGAGTTTTCCTAAGCTTGTTTTTTTTCTGGGAAATAACTCTCACTTTTACTTCACCTTTGAAAGATAAATCACCTTCTTACGAATAGAGAAATGTTATGTCATAATTGGCTCTAGTTTACTTTTCCTAATTCATACTTCCCTTCCTATTCGTTCTGTTGCTCGCATGATTTCAATTC
>NW_023655147.1:0-4321 GCF_015228065.2 Penaeus monodon
AAACCCACACACACACACACACACACACACACCACACACCACACACAACACACACATCACACACACACACACACACACACACACACAACACACACACACACACACACACACACACACCACACACACATATATATATATATATATATATATATATATATATATATATATATACAATATATATATTTTTTTGTTTGTTTGTTTATGTATATTTATACACACACACGCATATATACATATATGCATATACCCATATCTATCAATCTATCTACTTACCTACCTACCTACATATATATATATATATATATATATATATATATATATATATATATATATATATATATATATATATATGTGTGTGTGTGTGTGTGTGTGTGTGTGTGTGTGTGTGTGTGTGTGTGTGTGTGTGTGTGTGTGTGTGTGTGTGTGTGTGCGTGTGTGTGTGTATGTGTGTATGTATGTATGTATGTATGTATAATTCTATACGTGAAATCTGTTTTCCATGAAAATGAGTCGAGGCATTTTTTTGGAAGAATAATCAATTACTTTTTCGTGTTTCTTTTTATTAGGGTTGTTTCATGCATATAGAGTGGCCACGCTCTTTTTGTTATTTTATTTTCTTCTATCTTTTTGTAGAGCATGAAAAGGTTTTCGTACAATCTCGGTCAATTTGCAATTCTATTCGATATAGAATATCTGATGGGTTTACCTGTGCGATTCGTTTTTCAGTATTTCCAATTAAAACGATGTTTGAACCGTCTTCACGAAACTATCTTAGCTTGAACCCCTTTTTTTACCTGGAATGTTTGTGTAATATTACGTATCCCATCTGCTAAATTGTACCTCTCTCTCTCTCTCTCTCTCTCTCTCTCTCTCTCTCTCTCTCTCTCTCTCTCTCTCTCTCTCTCTCTCTCTCTCTCTCTCTCTCTCTCTCTCTCTCTCTCTCTCTCTCTCTCTCTCTCTCTCTCTCTCTCTCTCTTTTCCTCTCTTTCTTGCTCTCTCCCTTCCTCCCTCCCTCCATCCCTCCGTCCCTTCTTCCCTCCTTCCTTTCCTCCCTAAATCCCTCCCTCCCTTCCCTCCTTTCTCCCTCCTCTCGCATCCTCGCCCTACAGTTCGTTACAACCACTGACTCTCCTCTCCCCCCCCCTTTTCCTCTCGCTCCTCCCCTTCCTCCTCCTGTCGTGCTTTCTCCTGTTTTCTCCCCTCTGTTGTATCTCCCCTTTGTTTGCTCCCCGTCAAAAGGCGCGTGTCCCCTTCGCTGTATCAGGATCCAAACCCAGCTTCTGTAAACATGTGATCTTCCCAGTATCCAAATTGGCCTCAATAAGAGCCTCCTTTTTGTGTGGCCGGAGTGGGAGTAAGGGTAGGGGTGGAGTGGGGGGGGTGACAAGGGGTGTGGAGTCGGGAGTAATAGGTTTCATGGTTCTTGTTGTATTACCTTTGGTTATTTTTCCTCTAACGAAATGACGCTGCAGTGTCTTTTTATTTTTTGTTAAACATGGCTTACTTCGGTTTATTGTATTAGTGGGTCTCCTACAGGTGTGGTCTTGATTGCTTCGATTACGTGGCTTATGTGGTCGATTTCATTGTCTCTGCGATGGTCGTGATAATGTCATTCACTCAGATATATGTAAAGCTAAGAACACGCAGACAGATTGATTTTACATTTTATTTTTTACAGAACAACATATTTATTTTATAAAAAGATGAATTTCCCTTGTTGTTCATTTCTGTTTTATGGGGAAAAAATCTTGACAGCCCTCAGGAGCAGCATCCCTCCCACATCCGAAATAATCCTGCTTGAAGGAAAGAAACTTTTATTCGGACTATAATAACCTTGGTAAATTCAGTGACAGAAATACGTAGTCTTTTCCACGGGCGGAGAAGAAAAAAGAAAGTTTGTTTTGACTTTTGAAAAACCCTCGATGCGTTTGATCACCTTGATTTTTTCCCTTCTAGAGTATATTCTTCGATTTCCTCCCTTTATTGCGTGTGTTCTGAATTAATATGCCTCATGTGCATCAGATTTACATATTCGATCAATAATACTTGTCTTTATGAACGTACAAGGCCTACTTTTTAACTTTCTTCATATATATATCATCTGTTTATGTACTGCCATGAATTGGCTTAAGTCTGTATATATAATTATATATATATATATATATATATATATATATTATATTATATATATATATATATATATATATATATATATATATACATATATATATATATATATATATATATTATATATATATATATAATATATATATATATATAATATAATATATATATATATTCATACATCTACACATTTAAGCATTCACACACGCATGCACTCACATACATATATACACACACACACATACTTATACACTCATATATATATATATATATATATATATATATATATATATATATATATATATATTATATATATATATATATATTTATGTATATATATTTATATATACATACATATATATGTATATATGCATATATATCTATATATATATATATTTATAAATATATGTATATATATATGAAAATTATATATATATATATATAACTATAAATTATGTATATATAAATATATATATACATAAAAATATATAATATATATATATAAATATATATATTAAAATATATTATATATATTATATATTTTATATATATATATATATATATATATATATATATATATATATGAGTGTATATATATGTGTGAGTGTGTATATATGTATGTGAGTGCATGCGTGTGTGAATGCTTAAATGTGTAGATGTATGAATATATGTGCTAATGTAAGTCTGTATGTATGAATGCATGTATGTTTAAGTGTATATGTGCATTTATTTACGTGTGGGAGTACACATGTCAGACGCAGTGAGTGAAAAAGAGACAGGAAAGAACGAAAGCGCAGTCGTGCCGCGTTGTTATCAATTGTATTTATATCTCACTTTTATCTTCATTTCTCATGTTCAGTAATACTTTGGTGGATGCTCAGGTGTGAATCATTTAATAACGATTAATGAATGAGGATGCCGGATTTTTCCCAGCGGAACTTGATCTGTGAGTGAATCGGGTAAGACATACACACATACACGCACGTCCACCCACACACACAATCCCAAAGTACCCTGTCCGCTGATATGTATGCATATGTGTTTATGTTTCTGTATGTGTGCGTAATTGTGTAAGCACCTACATCCAAGTTATTATTTTTACTCGTATAAGATTGCTAAACGATATTTAAGAGACTCTGTGACGGGAAAAAAAATGTAATCTTAATAGCTAACAAAATTAGAGAGAAAGAAAAAGGGAGTAGGAAAAATTATGATGACGCTGCCATCTTTCTCAGAATACGCCGCTACAGGTTCACGGCTGTAACGTGTAATTCGAGGACATCGATAGTGCATCGCGGAACGCTGAATCGAGTATATAAAAGCAGACAGCCGTGGCACGTGACGCCTGCGGTAGGCCTACCGTGGCAGCTAAGCCTAATGGTGCGCTGTGCTCGGCCACCAACATGCTCATATCGAGAGGTAAAAAATACTTGTGCCGGTTTGGATATATTCATTTTACATTCCCTGTCTGTGCAGTATACATACATACAAGTATATATATACGAACACGCGCACATACACACGCACGCACGCGCACCCACGCATGCACTCACGCATGCACCCACGCATGCACTCACGCACGCACGCACGCACGCACGCACTCACTCACTCACTCACTCACTCACTCACTCACGCACGCACGCACGCACGCACGCACGCACGCACGCACGCACACACACACACACACACACACACACACACACACACACACACACACACACACACACGTATGCATAGGTGAATGTCTGTGTGCGTCTATGCGTGTGTGTGTATATCCGTCCTGCCCCCCCCCCCCTCACCTTAAGGGGCTGTCATTGATTTATTCACTTGATTGAATTAATGTTTTTTTTAGCCTCGTCCTAAAGAAATCATTATGTTTTTCCTCTCTGTCTTATGAAAGACCTGATTAAAGAAGAAGAAAAAAAAGGAAAATAAAACCTTTGTGTAATCTCCAGATGGCATTTGCTTAATTACCTGATGAAGCAAATTTTGAAAAAAGCTCAGGTATTTTGCCTCAGAGTAAAAGAAATGCCAAGATGATGTTTCGTAAAGATTTTTTTTAGCATTAGTTTTTTTTTTTTTTAGATCAGTACATGGAATTTGAATTATTATGTAAGAGTAACTAAAAAAAAATTAATGAAAAATTTTTCGTTAAGGTTTCTTATAAAACCCCTTTTTTTAATTTTTAAAAATTTTT
>NW_023655148.1:2500-4320 GCF_015228065.2 Penaeus monodon
CACCCAACACACACACACACACACACACACACACACACACACACACACACACACACACACACACACACACACACACACACACACACACACACACACACACACACACACTAATGCACACTGATGCGCACTTTTTTCATGAGTGCATCATTGTTTAACATGTGTTTATTGGTAGAAGAGTTGAAAGAATGACTAGTCATATATCCACATTGCAGCATTATTTCATTACATGCAATATATCTCCAGTATTTATGGCTTAATGTGTATTTGATTTAAAAAATCACTGCAGCTTCTAAATTATTTTGTAATGATATATTATGGTATATCAAGGAACATGAAAAAAATCACTGATATAATTTTGCAGATTCTAGTTGAAAGACACGTATCTTTTTTTCTTTTCTTTTTTAAGAATCCGTATACCAGACATTTGATGTATAGAAAGTTGCACATTTTGCACTATTGATATCTGCATCACTCACACTCACAGTGTTAATGTCAGCACATGATGACTTGAATTTGTGTTTGTTTTGCCACTGATTAAAAGTTGATGGTGTAAAGGACATGGTTGTCTTCCTCTTCAGAACTGGAGTAAAATCTAGGTCTGGTATATATGATTGGACAGGAGTTAGCCATAGCAGTATATAAGTAAGTGTGTGTTAACCTGGCCAACACAACACGTGAAGGATATAGATTATACATTTCCTGGTTTTACAGAGTGTAAGCATATCAAGTAAAGGGCTGTGCATTAATAAAATGCCCTTCATATAAACAACACCATCAAGGCATATGATAAATTTGTGTTTACTTTGTGTATCATTTTACACAAAGATTAATAAATTTTTGCAGACTATTTCTTTCTCTTATGCTAAATTTAAGCTTAAACATTCTTGCTGCTAATATCAGTGTTTTAGGCCAATAAGCAGCAGAATTTAAGCAGAACTTTAGCACACTGAAATTAGATTGAGAGTTTTTGTTTGAGACTGATTTGCACCCTTTAGTGTTCTTGATGCTTAAACGCTGCAAAATGCAATTCCTTACTTACTGTGGTTCCTATGAGATGTCTTATTTTAATGCTGTACTACTACTTCCTATAATTAACTCATTTTAACAATAACAAGATACCATCACCAATATTTCTCAAAAATGGAGGGCATTTATTTTCTAGACATTCATACATGATAACATGTTAAACTCCTTAAGAAAATTCATACTGAAACTGTGTTTTATAATAATTAAGAGCAATGCCATTGTGATAGTACACAAGACTATAATGAATTTATTATTATATTCACATATTTCAGATGTATTTTTTATTAGAAGAAAATAAATTTCATTTAGAATAATAATATTAGAAGGAAAACAGCATGTGCTTTCATATTTTGATAGTATTAGGCAGTTTTCACTAACTTTTTTTTTTACTTCAGAAAAATAGATTATTGTGTTTGTTTTTGTTGTAAGTATTTCAAATTAAGGAGTTTAAATGGAAAAACTTAACATTTAATGTAAATAGTGCACCACAGAACCACAAGTATATTTCTGTGCTGTTGGAATTAACACAATTTTCTCATATAAAATTTCCTTGTGCTATAGGTTAATCATTTGTATTTATGCTGTTAACACTGCACACCTCATACTTTCTTATTATTAACCTTAGATGTTAACACTACTCATATGTTAATATTATTTAACAGTATGTACATATAACATATTAGAAAGATAAAATTGAATTATTTTCACTTTTTGTCCATATTCTGTCATCTATAAACACCACATCTTTGGTTATATTAATTGTTAAAATAAAGTAATGAAATCTGTTTTTACCA
>NW_023655149.1:0-2500 GCF_015228065.2 Penaeus monodon
ATGATATATTATTAATATATTATATTATTAAAATATAATATATAAAATATATAAAATATATTAAAATATAATTAAAATTTTTAATTATAATAAAATATAAAATTTTAAAATATTTACATCAAACAACACACACACACACATACACACCCACAACACCCACAACACACAACCCCACCAAAAACACACACACACAACCACACCACCCACAATTATATTTTTTTTTTTTTTTTTTTTTTGGGGGGTATGTATGTATGACCCAAAACACAAAACCCCACCACACACCCCCACCCCAAACACACACACACCACACACACACACACAAACACACCAAATAATAATATAATATAAAAATTATAATTAATATTTTGTTGAGGGTGGTAAATATACTTTAATATATAATAATTATAATATATTATATTATATATATATATAAAATAATATTATAAACATATTATTTATTTAAAAAAAATAATATAATATATATTTACAAATATACAATATAATAATTTATATATATATTAAATATTAATATTATATATAACCTTTTATATATATATTATTTAAAAATATATATATTATTAATATATATTATTAATCCTTAAAATATTTAAATAATATATAGATTTTTTATTTTATAATATTTTTATAGCATATAATTTTATAAATATATATATATATATATAATATTAAGTATATATATATTTATTTATATATATATTTATAAATTTTTATATATATAAAATATTTTATATATGTAATTTAATAATATAATTTTTAAAAATATTATATAAAATATATATATTGTTTAAATTTTATATATATATATAATATATATTTTATATATATATATATAATTTTATATTTTATTAAGTATCATGCTGGACCCCGGCGGGTCAGCATGAAATACCGTTAATTGTGATGATTAAAGTAATGTAGTAGATGTGTTGGTGTGTGTGTGGGTGGTGTGGGTGTGTGTGTGTGTGGTGTGTGTTGTGTGTTTTTTGTTGTGTGTTGTACTACATACATACTACATAAAATATATATAATATTATATATATATATATATATAATTAATTTGTGTGTGTGTGTGTGTGGTGTGTGTGTTGTGGGGTGTGTTGGGGGTTTTGTGTTTGGTGTTGTAGGGTGTGTGTGTGTTGTGTGTGTATTTATTATTATATATTATATATATATATAATATATTATAATATATAATTATTATATATATTATATATTTTATATATATATATAAAATTATATATATAATATTAATAAGTTCCGTCAGACAAAACATGCCATCAAAAATTTTAAACTTGGTATAGGGAGTCCCTTAACAGCCTTTAGAACCGTTTTTTAAAAAGCATATATCCCCGGTTCTATTGCATGGATTTCCTGATAAATCACGTGAGTTTTTATTTTTTCTGAAGACGTTGGCACTGTCCTTGCGAAAAGTCAAAGGGGTAACCAGCTGTAAGAAAAATCTCGTCTCATGTCATTCATGTAATGTTGTAGTGTATCTATGTGCTTCTTATGCAATACTACACATCTTCATAAAAGCAACGCCTATATTTTAAAAAATCTCGAAATCGTCTACCATTTATCAAATGACGTTCCCGCTAGTTGCCTCCCTAGGTTTAACACCCTTTACCCGCCCCCCCCCCCCAATACCCTTACCTCCTTTCTATCCTTATCAGATCCCTCTATCCCTTTTTCCCCGCCCCCTCCCTACGACTGGCGCCGAAAGTCCTTTGCCAGCATCACGTCCCCTTTAACTGAACAATCCAAAAAATCTTTCCCTTTCTTGTTGGGATGAGGGCCATACTGTGCCACCGTTTTGCCCATACCGAGCCTTGGCTTGAGGGAGCGAGGGACATGCGGGAGGATTAGCATAACACGGAGTTTCTGTTTTCTCTCTCTCTCCCCTTAGTCACACTTTCCCTGAACAGACCTTTCTAGATGTTATTTTGATTGTGTCTTTAGTATCCTCTCTTTAAAAATGTCGGTGTCTCAGCAGCGTCTTTCTGGCAAATGTTTACTTGTCTATGGGGGAAAATGTACATAAATAACTTTCTTGCATACTATTGTGCACAAGACGCTTGTGGCTAGAAACGAAAGTGCAAGTGATTGGATGTGAGTCCCTTATGTAGAACGGCAGGTATATCGATATAAAATGCACGGGCAAAAAGGTAAATATGACGGTACAAGCCTCCACCTTTCTACGCAGTGCAATAGGTATCTTGGAAGAAAGAGTTTGGCGCAAGATATCCATTCCATGCAGCGATAGCATTTCGAAGGAAAGCTTGGTGCGAAATGTCCGCTCCTAAGTGCAGAACGACAGTCTGGACCCTAAACAAGGAACAGCATTCCCGCGGTGGTTTCATAGGGTGCAGGTGAAGTAGAATTCAGAGATGCAGGGGAATATTTGATGTAGATAATTGAAGAAGTAAGCAGACAAGGTTAGTTGCGACCCGAGTGTAACCAGACAACCAATCGGCTTGTCGAG
>NW_023655150.1:0-4319 GCF_015228065.2 Penaeus monodon
GCGTGTAAAGTTGTGGGAGAGAGAGAGAGAGAGAGAAGAGAGAGAGAGAGAAAGAGGAGAGGAGAAAGAGAAGGAGCGAGAAAAGAGAGAAGAGGGGGGTTTGAAAGGTAACCCCAGCCCCCGGGTAACCCCTGAGTCGGGCCCTTTGTCAAAAAAGGCCTGTCTCAAACGGCTGGTTAATTTAAAAAATGTGACTGAAAAATTGTAACTATAGTATGTACAACTTTACGTTTCATTGTTAAAAAAAAATTATTAATTGTTTGACATAAAAATTTTGCCACGGAAAACCCTTTATTTTTTTTTTTGTGATGGGGGGATGCAACTTTAAAACTTTACATAAAATATATATTATATATATTAATATATAATTATATAATATATATATATATATATATATTATAATTATTATATAATAAAAAATTTTATATTTATTATAAAAAAATATGTAAAAAAAAAGAAACACAGAAATTGGCCAAATATATTAAAAATATAATATTTATATATATATTATTATTTATATAAATATTATAATATATATATTAAAGAATTTTAAAATATAATTTAGTATATATTATTTTAAAATTTATTTTTTTTATTATTTTAAAAATATATATATATATATATATTTGTGTTTTTGTGTGTGTGTGTGTGTGTGGGGGGTGTGGGGTGTGTGTGGTGTTGTGTGGTTGGGGTTGTGTGTGTGGTGTGTGTGTTGTGTGTTGTGTGTGTTTGTGTGTTTTTGGGTTTGTGTGTGTGTATATATTATAATATTATTATATATATTATATATATATATATATATTATATATATTATATATATAAAAAATTTTAATATTTAATATAATTTATATAATTATATATAAAATTAAGTTGTGGTGTGTGTGTTTGTGTGTGTGGTGTTGGTTGGGTGTGTGTGTGTGTGTGTGTGTGGGGTGTTTTGGGGGTTTGTTTGTGGTGTGTTTGTTGTGTTTGAGGTGTGTGGTGTGGGGGGTTTTTTTGGTGTGTGTGTGGGTGTTTGTGTTTGGGTTTTGTGTGTGTGTGTGTGTGTGTGTGGGGGTGTGTGGGGGGTGTGTGTGTGTGTGTGTGTGTTTGTCTGTGGTGTAAATTTTAAATATATAATATATATAATATAAAAATTATTATAATTATATATAATTTAAAATATGTTGATGTGTGTGTGTGTGTGTATATATTTGTAAAATATAAATATATATATAATTGATTAATTTATTTATAAAATATATTATATAAAATAAAATTATTAATATATATATTAATATATATATTAATTTTATAATATATATATATAATATTATAAAATTTTATATATATACCTTTTATATATATTTATATATATATATATATATATAAATAAAATAATTATATATATAAAAAATATAATACACACACACACACCATACACTTGTAATATATTTATTATAATAATATTTTATTTATATATATATAATATATATATTACACCACAGACAAACACAACCCCCACCCCCCCCACACACACACACACACACCACCCACACACCCCCCACACACACACACCCACCACCCCCACACAAACACAAACACACACACACAAAACCACACACACACACACACAAACACCACACACACACACACACCACCCACACACCCACACACTTATATAAATTAATAAATATATATATATATATATATATAGTTATATATATATATATATAAATATAATATATAATATTAATATATATAAAATATTAATATATTTTATATAATATATACACACACAAAAAACACACAAACACCACACACCACACACACACACACACACACACACACAAAAAAACACTAACACACAAAAAAAAAGCCACACACACACACCACCACAAACACACACACACACCCACACACACACAACACACAAACACACAATATATTATATATATATAAATATATATATATATAAAATATATATATAATATATATATATATATACCATATATATATATATATATATATATATAATTTTGTATTATATTATATATATATATATTTAAAAGAAACATACACATAATATTGTTGATCTTATATTTTTACATATATTGTTTACATACATACATACATATTTATAAAATTTATATATATTTATATATATGATATACTTTTATATATATTATATAATATAAATATATATATATATATATAATATAATAATATTTATATGTAAAGAATTAAGTTGCATACACCATCAATAAAAAAAAAAAAAATAAAGGGTTTTCCTGTGGCGAACATTTATGTCAACAATTAAGTAATTCTATTTTAACAATGAAATCGTAAAGTTGTACATACTCATAGTTACAATCTTTTTAGTCACATTTATTTAAATTTAAACCCGCCAGTTTCGAGACAGGCCTTTATTGATCAAAGGGCCCGCACTCACGGGTTTCCTGGGGCTCGGGTTTCCTTTCAAACCCCCCTCTCTCTCTCTCTTTCTCGCTCTCTCTCTCTTTCTCTCTCCTCTCTTTCTTTCTCTCTTTCTCTCTCTCTCTCTCTCTCTCTCTCTCTCCACACACATACACGCACACACACACCACACACACACAACCACACACACACACACACACACACCACACACACACACCACACACACACACACACACACACACACACACCACACACACACACATGTTCTCCTTGTGGGGAGTATTAAAAATTCTGAGGCAATTATAATCGTTTTAAAGCAAACTGTAGCATTAAAGATAGATATGGATAAATGTAGATAAATTAATTCACTTATGCTGTACATATGAATGACAGATCAGAAGGTGGGAAAGGGTTATACGATTTCAGAAACTAGTTATACATTGAAAATTTTTTCATACATAAATTATTTAAACAAATTCTTTGCAAAGAAAGAAACACCGTTGCCTAAATTACTTACACGGAAGAGGAATTTATTATAATAAACCCCCCCCTCTTTTAGATCCCCATGGTTTGAGTCGTTTTTTTTTTTTGTACATATTTAATAACATAAAGCATTGCATAAAAAAAGCGAAGTAAATTTCCTAGCCAATTAAGGAAAAAGAGAGAAAAAAAAAAGTTTTTTTTTGTCATATGATCGCAGTTTTTTGGATATTCGCCCACTTTCCCGGGTTTTACAAATGCGATGGGTGCTTTGCTCACTTCGGTTGGTGTGTGTGTGTGTGTGTGTGTGTGTTGTGTGTGTTTGTGTGTTTGTGATTGTGTGTATTTTTGTATGAAGTTTATGAAATTTTGACTTCTTTGGCCCCCCCCCATTCTTTCTCTTAGTTTAGATAAGCCCCGGGCATACTGTGCCTCTTGTGACAGTCATTGTTACTGAGAGACAGCCCCAGGGGCTGCGAACAAAAAAACTATGGAACAGGTATTGTGAGTTGTTCTTTTTTAAGTTAGTATATTTTTATTTTATATAACTTTTAGTAATAGCAAATTATTACCGCATATTTTTTAAAACAAGTAGTAAAAGAAAGAAAAATTTTATATGAAGATATAAACACGTGGAAATAGATAATAATTTTTTGTCGTAGTTTTTTATATGCAGTGTGGGGTTAAAGATATATTTCAACCTCCCAGCCCATAATCTGAAAAGGCGACTACTGTTTTTTTCCGAATTTTAAAATTTGGTCTGCATGATAATTAGGAAAAACTCCCCCTTTTTTATTGTTACGATCAGAACCATTTTTTGAGGACTAACCGCCCTTTTTTCCGTTTATTTTTAATCCGTTTATGTACTGGCATCACCTTTTTTTATATGTTGGAAAATGCTTAAATCTGTGAAAATTGGAGACGATTTTTAAAAACTAGTGTTTTTTCAGATAACTTTTTCTTTTTAAAATTATTGACTTATAACCGTTGCTATCTGATATATGAACGAAAAATTCAAACCCCGTTTTCTTTAGGTTTTTAAATTTTTGTAAGCTATTTTTTTGTGGCTGATGTTCCATTTTCTCAGTTAAAGAAATAAGAAATTTTTAAAAAGATGAAACATTTTTGTTTTTTCATTCTGTCTCCGTAAAAACCGTATAAATAAATTTCCGAGTTCATTTACTTTAACCCGTTTAAAAAGTTTAAACGCGCAAAAGGCCGGAACCTCTTTAAAAAGAAAAAAAAAACAAATATTAGAAAAAAAAAAAATTTAAAAGAAACAAATTAAAATAAAAAAAATTCCCGTTTTCCCTTTAAAAAAATAATCCGTTTTCCGAAGTTCCAAAAGGGACCCCTAAAGGTGGAGACTCCCCCCCCCCAAAAGGACCAAAAAAAACGGGAAAAAAAAAAAATTTTTTTTTTTC
>NW_023655152.1:0-4318 GCF_015228065.2 Penaeus monodon
ATTACCAAGCCATCCTATTTGCCTCATAATAGTCGGTCGTTATTAGACACTAATTAGCTCAAATGTGATTAGCTGCCTTACTCACTCAGCGGGGGGGGGCTGTCCCGTCCCCTCTGGCCAATCACGACCTCGCATCTCCGCCAGCCAATCACAACCATCGATTTGACTTCGCTCCGCAAACCTCCCCGACAACAACTTTCATAAGGTAAGATTCCTTCTGTGCTTGATGTGTCTGCCACATGGTAAGACTGTCAGAATAGTTGTTTATCATTTCGTTTGTATAAAAACAGTATAGAATTGTATATTTTCATGAGAACAACAGCTGTTTAATTTATATACAAAATGAGCTACACATACCCGCTGCTGTGTGTACCGCACAGTCAAACGATTATATACTTTCAATATATTTTCAGCTATATAAAATAATTGTATAAAGTACATAAGGTAAGACTCCCACATACTCTGTTTGTATGTGGTTGGTGCACTTTCACATGACAGGAGAGTCAAACAGCTGTATACTTTTTTTCATATCACAGTAGGCCGAGTCCCTGTACCGTAGCAGAGAATGAACTGGTAAAATTGTGTCCTCTAGTTTTTCAAGTTTGGTTGTTTTGTATTTATGCCATAAAAGTGGGTTATTTCTATTTTGTGAATACAAGCCCATTTGATCATAGTGGCATAGACAAAAGTCGTTCTACAAATCTCGTTGATTTTTGGTAAAAAAAAAAAAAAAAAAAGAGAGAGAGAGGAGAGAAGAACACGAAAAAAAAGAGCCAACATACATACAAAAGAGAGAGAGAGAGAGAAGAGAGAGAAGAGAGAGAGAGAGAGACCAAGGGAGAGGGGAGAGATAGAAAGATGAGATAGACAAAGGATGGAGAGAAAGAATGAAAGGGAGATTGAAATAGAGACAGAGAGGGGAAGGAGGGAGGAGGGAGAAGAAAGAAAGAAGCGTGAAAGAGAGATAGATAGAGAGTGAAAATGAGAAAGAGAGAAAAGAGAGAGAGAGAGAGAGAGAGAGAGAGAGATGAGAGAGAAAGAGAGAGAGAGAGAAAGAGAAGAAAGAAAAGAGAGATAGAAAGAGAAAGGAAGGTAGAGAAAGAAAATAGACAAACGTTTTTCATCCTTTCCTTTAATCTTAGACACACCTCCTCCTAAAATAACAAAATAAAATAAAATAAAATAAAATGAAAATAAATAATTCTAAAAAAAAATCATACCATACACCACAAAATACCCTAGGAGATTAACAAACGTCCATAGCAAATAAAAGCATAATCTAAAATCAGTTCGAAATCAAAACCACATAAAGATTTCACACAGCAAGACGTGGGCTGCGACACTCACGAATACAACTTTTCACGTGATGAATGTCACAGGCTTCGGTGATAGTTAAATTCAATAACGTTCTCCGTGGGTAAGGGAGTCTGGAGGTTCATTACGGCGAAAATCATGGATCTTTGAATTCTAATGAGATATTATTGTAAAATGTTTAGTGAATGATGTCAATAGCAAAGAGTCCGATGTTTATGAACATTAAACACAAAAGAAATTATCATTTTACTATAATGTAAAGATTGTGTAACCTTCCTTTTTTCTGTGATGTAGGAAAATTATGACTTTAAATTATGAAACTATAATAAAATGTCTAAAGATGGCCATAGGAAGTAAATTCATGTTGTTTGCCATGGCGACCAAGCGGAAAATAAGCAGATAATATAGTTGCCTTCTTCAGTGCAATGCCTTGTGGACCCTCACAAAGGTTTTACATCCCTGCAGCATACTTATGATATGTTATATGAAGCAGTTTAAAAAATTTAGAATCTTGAGGGTATCTATTTCCTGATATTATATTAATAAGGTTATTATTTCATATTCTGATTATTATTATTGCTATTGTTTTATTATTGCTAGTATAGTAGTAGCAGTATCGTTATTATATTATTATAATCATTGTTCATCCTTATTATCATTACCATTATCATTTTTAATATCTTTATCATAATTTTACTATTACTGTCCATTACCCATTATTACTATTATTATTATTTTTTTATTTTATTATTATTATTATTATTATTATTATTTATGATTATTATATCATTAGTATTATCACCATCATCATCATCATTATTATCACCATTATAGATATTGTTATTGTTATTGTTATCATTATTATCTCACCTTTTCCCTGAGTGTTTTGTCTTCTTCTTGTCATTGCTTGCCAGAGGCTTTTCCTGTCGCTTGTTTATGACTGCTAGGAACTATTATCTTTTTTTTTGTTACATTATGCATTATTGATGTAAGTCCCATGCAATATTCGCACTTGAGGTGTCATTGCAGAGGCTCATTTTCGTCATTTATATTTTTTTAAAAGATAATTAAACATAAGATACATGATTCTAAGGCGTTTTTAAAATCAGCTTTCTGGAAAACGTTGATACTAAAAAATAAAGAACTTTTCTCATTACATCCATTATCTCTCATAAAACGATAAAGTATGTATAAATAGTTTCTATCTTACGAAACTTCGTCTCTAATAAAGAGAGAGAAGATATCCATGTCCTTCCTCTGAAGACCGACCAAATTAAATAAACACATAAACCACCGAACAGAAAAGAATATAATAAATCTACTCAAAATCACACAAAAGAAGAAGAAGAAGGGAAAAAGAGAAAGAAGAAAGAAGAAAAACTAGACGAAATAAGAAACAGCACAGCATTACCTCGGAAAGAATCAGAAACCAAGTTGAAGCGATTCCCCAGCCCATTCCGACCCCTCGATTAGTAAAGGATCCCCTGTTCGTGGGACCTCATCGAACGTCACCGGAGGTCGCTCGATAATCTGTTTCAGTTTTAACGTCCGATCTTCTTAGCATTTCAATAAAAACTTAAACACGGAAATCGCTTCGTATAATGAATCTAGCTGTGTGTATTTGTTTTTTGCTTGTCTAGTCTTTTTTTTTTTTGATTGTTTTTTAAATTTTCCCTTTTTACTACTCTTTGCAATTTATCTTACAGGCTATTTATAATTTTATCAGCATCGACGATAATTGTCTTGTTTTTGATCGTAATAGCTTTTTCGTTTCAGCAAACTGGTGATTATTTTGTGTTTAATTTTTCCCGCGCTTATGATGAGGAAAATATATCGATGTTGTCATTTAACGTGAAGAGATATCCGAGTTTTTACGATTATCCTTTCCGTCTCTTTCGCTTTTTTTTCCCCTTTTTTTTTATGTCTTTTTTGTGTTTATGTTTCCTCCTATATTATTTTATGTTTTATCTTTTTTGTCATCATCAATATTTTTATTTCTCCCCTTTAGCACTTATCATTTGTCTATCTTGTTTGATTTTCTGGCAGGGTCGATAGAGAAAGAAAGAAGAAAGAGAGGGAAAGAGAGAGGGGGGGGGGATTCAAATTAAAATTTAAATTCGAAGCACGTTATTCCATTAATTATAATAGTTATTCCTTTTACAGATATGGTATTATACAGCCCAATTATATGGGATGAGTAAAGAAAAAGTTTCCCATATAAAAATGATTAATAACATATTTTTATAATATGTTTACACACACACACACACAATTCACACTCACATCCTATATATATATATAATATATATATATATATATATTATAAAATATATATATAATATATATATTTTATATATTATATATATATATATATAAAGTATTATATAAATATAGTTTTTATAATATATATATATATATAAATATATATATTTTATATATATAATATATATATAATATAAATATATATATAAAATATATATATATAATATATATATATAATAATATATTTATATATATTATAATATATATATATATAAAATATATTATATAATATATATATTATTAAAATTTTATATATATATAATATTATATATATATATAATTTTATATATAATAATATATATATTAATATAATATATATATATATATTATATATATTAATTTTAAAAATATATATATAAAAATAATATATAATTATTATAAATTATATATATTATATAATATATATATTTATATATATATATATATATTATAAAATATATTTTATAATATATATATATATAATATATATATATATATTTTTTTTTGTTTTAAAAATAATATAAATATATATATAATATATATATATGTATAATATATATTAATTTTATTAATATGTAAAAATTAAAAAAAAAAAAAAAAAAATATATTGTTTTTTTTTTTTTTATATTTAATATAATAAATATAATATAAATTATATATAATATAAAAAATTTTATAGATAAAATTTTTTTTTTTTTTTTTT
>NW_023655153.1:0-8914 GCF_015228065.2 Penaeus monodon
TATGTGTGTGTGTGTGTGTGTGTGTGTTGTGTGTGTGTGTGTGTTGTGAAGGTGGAGATTCAAACATTAAATTAATCTTGGTGCAAGCTCCCTCCCTGGCCTGGGCTCTCCACCAGTTACCTTCTTATGGATCATCTCTTTGATTCACGTTTATGGTCAGGGATGAATACAGGAAAAAACATTTCACTATTACAATTTATTGAATAAATATGTACAACCACAAAAAAGAAAAAAACTACCTACAGCTACCTAATACCTCCCCCTTGATATACCTCTAAATCGTGACCTTAAATTAAGATTCTGCATCGAATATTGAATCATATTTGTCAACAGTCAGCTTCCATACACCATTTTCTGTAGGTCCTACACTCACCACAAACACCACATTGCAAAATACTCACGCTTTGGCACTTGCACATATATCGGAGCGTAGCAGTAGTTCACGAGTGTGTTCCTTTGTTCCGTCATCTCTCACGTCGGCGCCGTACTCATCTCCGTACGCACCTGCTTCTACATCTCTGTCCCTGTTAATGAATCTCATGAAACCCCATTTTTTCCATACTCATTATGTAATCACTTCATCTCATTAGACATGATTTCATGACCTCACATTTATAATGTCTTAACGAGGATTATAAGTTTGGTATATGCGATTCCCTCGGGCGAGTCGGACGGCCTCCGTGCCAATCACGTCACACTCGTTAACCCTGTTAATTTGATATATTTGACCCACACTGCTATTTATATTATTTCCATGTCAGTTATTTGTCACTATGGCATGTATTATTATTTCCTATCACATTTTACTAGCTTACCGATAATTAGGAATAATCAGGCGTAAGGAACCCTCAGGTGAGTGGCTTGTTCAGGTGGCTAAGCTCAGGCGGGAAATGCTTGCCTTGTTCCTCGCCACCTCTCACCTGGTTCTGTAGGTGGCGCCACTTTACACTTTATTTCGTTATCTTTTCCAGATTACGTTTTCATTGACACTTTAGAAAGCAATTATTTTATTTTCTATTTTCCTATTTTTTTGCATCAAGCGATACTCTCGTTATTCCATACTTTACATGTATATATGTGTGCATATGATATATTATAATATATATATATAATATATATATATATATATATATATATATATATATATATATATATATATATTATGTGTGTGTGTGGTGTGTGTGTGTGTGTGTGTGTGTGTGTGTGTGTGTGTGTGTGTGCATATAAATATAAATATATATATACATATATGTATATATATATATATGTATGTACAGTTGCGGAATTTTATTAAACATAGCGTAAATATTATTTTTTATGAATGAGGCGAAAACCCTAGGTTGTTTGTAACAAAGAGCAGGATTGGTAGAATATAAATAGACAGTGAGTGTATTAATATCTATTTTTAGAAACGAAATAAGCATTTGATATCAATTATCGCAGGCTTTGTAGGGGAATGTTTTTCAAATGCGACTTTTTAGAATTGTTTATCGAAATGGCAACGCCTATGGAGGTAAGGCGGCATTCCCACTTTATTTGAACACAACAATTAACAATGATATTTGCATATTTCTTGAATATAGAAAACGCCTCATACTTCAAACATCTATGTATGGCAGCTAAATCAAATAGAAATCTGCAAATTCGCAGAGAAGTTAGCAAGTGCTTCTCGAAGCTGCACTATCTAGTAGCAGCTGATCGAACTTATGAAGTCAGACTTTTCTTTTCACCGAAACAAAACACTTTTTCAATAAACAGAAAACATACTACGTTATGTCCTCCATTACAGAATATTACATGACGCAAAACCGCATTATGGGTATGGAGAATATAAAGATGCTTTACCATTATGTGTGTGTGTGCGTGCGTGCGTGCGTGTGTGTGTGTGTGTGTGTGTGTGTGTGTGTGTGTGTGTGTGTGTGTGTGTGTGTGTGTGTGTGTGTGTGTGAGCCTGTCTGCGCGCGCGTGTGTGTGCGTATGCGTGTGTGCACAATTATATACTTGATGAGTTACAAAAATATATGTATGATTCGCTTTGTTCATCACGAATACATTTTATCTTGCTAAATTCTGATAATGGTTTTCGCTCTCAATATTCTATAAGCAATGGCGTTTCTATGGAGACGCATCCATCCTCTTTCTCCGGACAAGGAACAAGCAAAAGAAGGCCCACCCAGCTAAATCCTACCGACATTTTGAAGTTCCCCGACTCTGGTACAGTTTCCCAAAGTTCTTCCTGTCTAAAGTCACATCCCTCAACAACAAAATAGACGAGCTGCACACTATCATCACTTCTGAATCACCGGGAATTGTAGCCATCACAGAGGCGTGGCAGATCCAGGCAGATACCATACATATACCTGACTACAGCATGTTCCATCGCCTCCGCACAAACAAACGTGGAGGAGGGGACATCCTGTTTTTTCAAAACGACCTCTCGCCCACCCCCTTGGACGTGGAAGTTCCGGTTGACCTGGAAGTCTTGTGGGTGCGGGTCACCCCTCCTCACCACCCACGCCTCGCCGTGTCCCTCATCTGCTGTGTGATTTACCATCCCCCACAAGCCCCCATCAAACATCTGCTACTGAAGCAGCCACCTGACCCACACCACTGACCTTCTGCGTGTGCAAGATGATAATATGAGGTGATTTTAATGAAATAGACACCTTCAACCTGCAAAAGGAGCTCCATCTGTCACAAGTAGTAAACTTTCCCACTTATGAACAAAGAACCCTGGATTTGATCCTTACAGATTTACATGACTGGTACCAGCCTCCTCTACTATATTCTCCTGTCGGCCGCAGCAGACACGTATCAGTGCTATGGCTGCCTTCGACCACTGTCTCTCAGCCAAAGCAGACCAAGACCAGGAAATGCAGGCCACTCACATACTCCTCTATCATACAGTTTGGGCAGTGGATTACCCAACACCCGTGGACTGACGTTTTACCGCTGTTGATGTGGAGGATAAGTGGTACTACTATCTCTCAACCGTCACTACAGCTTTTCACCACTCCTTTCCGGAAAATTCACTCAGTACACACCCATCGGACCTGTCTTGTATCACGGGCCGACATCAAACGCCTCATTCAACAGAGAAATCAAGCCTTCAATTCGCACAACATCACCGCCTACAAATCACTCCAAAACACAGTCATCAGGGAACTAAAAATAGCCAAGAAAACTTTCTACCAAAACACCTGCAGCCCAGCCAATGGTACGGAAAAGTTCAGGAGCTGTACGTTTCCATGCACCAGCAACCTTAGCCCCAGTGAAGCAGCAGAGGCTCTCAGTGACCACTTCGCCTCAATTTGTCAGCAGCTACCCCTCTGGACACCACTCGCCTCCCCGCCTACCTGTTCACTTGCTCCCACAGTCAGTCAGTCCCAGGTGCTTCAGAAGCTGGGAAAAATCTGCATCAAGAGAGCCACCACTCGCCTTGACCTGCCAATGTGCCTCATCAAGGAGTTTGCAATGGAACTTGCCACTCCTCTTACTTCCATAATAAATGCCTCTTTGCAACAGTCTAAGTGCCAATCACAATGGAAGACCACCTTTGTCACCGCCATCAGGAAAACCCCAAGCCCCGCCTCATTCGGTGAACTACGACCCATCGCCATAACTCCGTTGCCCAGCTAACCCGGGCTAGTCTTGCTTCACCTTCATCATATGCAGACTAGCAAATGTAACAGCAACAACAACAACCTGCTGTGTGAAAGCTTTATTGCCGACTGGGCTTACCAGGATCTCACGCCCAGCGTTGACACTCGGCAGTTCGGCAACATCGCTCCTCCTCCACCACACACTGCCTCGTCAGCTTCCTCGACTTCGTCCACTCCCACCTCGACAAGCGCAAATCCTCCGTCACCAGCATCTTCATAGATTTCAAGAAAGCTTTCGACCTGGTGGACCACACTACGGTCATCTCAAAAGCAGTAGCTTCCACTGGCATTAGGGAGTGCCTCATCCTCTGGTTGGCAGACTTTCTCTCCAACAGGCAACAGGCCGTGTGCGTACAGGGTCAAGTTTCCAGCCTTCTGCCACTCATGTGCGGAGTCCCCCAGGGGACTAGAATGGCCCCCCTATGCTTCTTAGTCATGATTAATGACGCTCTCCCTGATACTGAGCATCGTTGGAAATACGTGAACGACTCGACCATGGCCACCGCCATTGACAGTTCCTACCCTGACCACTCCGCCATCCAGCGCACCCTCGACAACCTCCTCTCCTGGACCACCGCAAATCACGTCACCATCAATCGCCAGAAGTCGGTTGTGATGCAGTTCGACTATTCAAACAACCCCACCCCCTCGCCCATCCTCTCGCTGGACGACCACCCGCTCGACGTACTATGTTCCACTAAGCTGCTCGACGTCACTATCGACAATAAGCTCTCCTCGTTCATTCGTTCGTTTGAGATTTGCGAAGTTATGGCTTCGCCCAGGCCTTTCACTTATGGCCCAGCCTGTGTCAGCTTTTTATGGCTGTCTCATTTGGTTCTCTGACACTCGGTGCTTACCGTGGAGGTGGGATTTCCAGAAGTCACTCCTGTAGTCGTGGTGTAAGCATCTTGCATAATCTCTTTACAAGCACAACGGCTGTGTTCTGCGGGCCTTGTCTCAGGAATTGCGTGTGCACACAATTCTCTAAGTAATGTACAAGTGTGGCGTTCGGCTCGCCGCAATGCATGCAACACCTCTGTTGTTTATTTCAGAGAGTGCCAGTGGTTCATAGTACCAGCTGGCTGAGGGGGAGGATCTCGTTTCCTCTCTGTAAAGCTGCAGGAGATTGCCTTCACTGTACACTTTTTCCTAAGTAATTTTCGGCTCTGATGTATTATCATGGGATTAGGGGGCATACCTCTGCCAACTTCGGCTAGACTGATCCCTATGTGGCTGGGAACCCAGTTTATGATAATTCTTCTACCCTGTGCAAGAATCCTCTGTGCCAGTTTTGGGGATGGTAGTCAGAAGTAATATTGCCCATGGGTGAGCGCTGTTGAAGACAGTCGATGGCTCCTTTGGAGTCTGTATGTATGACCACGTGTCCTTCCCTTACGGACGTGTGGCTCAGTCCTCCCATGATAGCAACTGCCTCTGCCTGTAGCGAGGAGGCGTTGTCTGTTACCCTCATGGATTTTGTGGCATCCCTTGCTGCGAAGCCGGCGCCTGCAGTGTGAGTCAAGGGATCGACCGATCCATCTGTGTAGTATGTTCGGCTGCCCGGAGGAGTGATGGTTGCAATAACCCCCTGGGTTTCTGCCTTTAGGCTAGGCGTGGGATATTCCTTCTTTTTGGTTGCCAGTCTCATGACTGAGAACTCTATCGAGGTTTGTGCCCACGGTGGAGCTTCGACAAAGTCAGGGTGGGGGGAGTCCATGCCCTTGGCAAGAAGCGGTTCTTTGAGCTGATGGGGTATAACACCCTGGCTGTGTGGGACAGTCAGGAGTTGTTTGCAAACAGCTCGTTATCTTTCTAGGCGTCTGACTATTTATGTCTTAGGCTTGTATTCCTGGAGCCTGCATGACCTTTGATAAAATTGTGCTCCCATTAGATCGATTCGTGGGCCAATGGGAGAAGGTTTGCCCCCACTGGGAGTTGAGGACCTTCACCCATCTGGGGCACCCGAATGACCCTGGGCTTCGTTTTGGACTGTCTCCAGTTGGTCTTTATATTTTTTTTTAAATCCCAATCAGAGCAAGGAGGCATAGTCTAACAATGGCCTGACAGCATGTACATAGAATGATCTTAGTACTCTGTGTGTGGCCCCTATGCGTCTTCCACTCATTGCTCTCATGACGGACACTCTTGATTTTGTTCGGTCAACCAGGTACTGGACCTCCTTCTGGAAGTAGAGGGTCCAGTCTATCTTTACCCCAAGGTAGAGGTAGTCCATTCCCTGAATTTTCAGACTTGTGCCTTGAACTCTCTGTTACAGAGCCATGGCTTTAGATTTGGCTGCAGAGATCTTTAGTCCTGACCTACAACACTCCTCGGATACGAGGTCCAGACAACGCTGGGCTTTGTTTAGGCAATATGCTCCAGTGGAGATGATAGCAAGATTGTCTGCATAGGAGATGATCTTGCACCCCACTGGGAGGTTTATGCTGAGGATACAGGACATTAATGTGTTAAAGAGGGCTGGACTGAGAACCCCACCCTGTGGCGTTCCATTCTCTAGTGGCATGTGCTGTGATAGGTGACCTTGGAATTTGACTCTGGCTGTTCTATTCCTAAAGTAGTCACATATCCAAGCCAAGAACTTACCTCTGATTCCTTTTTGGATCAGGCTCTCCTGAATGGCAAGAGGACTTGCCAATTCAAAAGCCTTCTCCAAGTCAAGGAATACTACCCATGCTTATTGGGGCTCAAGAGCGTGGCTATGCTGGGGCGCTGTGTCATGCCCTGGTGAACCCATGGAGGTGTTCATGCAAAGGGTCCCATTTTCCATCGGAGCCGGTTCAAACCATCCTCTCAGTCATCTTGGCCAGACAGCTGAAGAGAGAGATGGGGTGGTACTTCCCTGACTCTTTTGGTTTAGGGATGGGAACTATGATAGCCCCCTTCCAACTCTGGGGTAGAGTGGAAGTTTCCCAGGACTTGTTGATGAGTTGCAGGAATGCAAGCTCACTTACTAGTCCCAGGTGGGAAATGATGGGGTACGAGATTCCATCAGAGCCCTGGGCTGTGTTACAACTGGCTTTATATGCATTTCTTAGTTCCCTCAGAGAAAAGATAACGTCTGAGTTATCAGGTTTGGCTGCCCTTTCTCTTGTATGAGCAAGTCTGTCTGGTTGTAGGCGTTCTTCTCTTGCCCTCAGTTCGGCTGGCAGGCTGTTGCTACTTGTTCTTACAGAGAACTCTTGCGCCAGGCTGTTGGCCTCTGACTGGGGGTCATGGTGCATGCATCTCGGGGCTGAGCGGCTGGTAGCTCACTTGAAACCCCTTGCCATAGGGTCTGAGAGGGTGGTATGGGGATCGAGGGACTCACCCCCATTCCAGCCACTTTTCCTGCCTGACCCCTGCTGGCAGTTTTTCCCTTTGGGATCCCTGACAGCCTCCCTTAGGAGGGCTAGGTTGTCGGGGGTTCTTTGCCTATGGAAATGTTTTCGGCACATATTTACCCTGTGGTTGACCTCCCTAATCTCGTCATTAAAGTACCAGGCGTCTTTGTGACTCCTGGACCAAGGCCGAGTTTTGGGTATGGTCAATGAGGCTGCCTCATCAATGGCATCTACAAGTCTGGCTTGTAGCACTTCCACATTTCACTTTGTGTGGGTTCATTGCTTCTCGGACAGCGGGCCAAGGCGTCTGCGTGGCCTTTTCTGTTTTCCATCTTGGATTCGGTCGTGGCATTTCGGCTGGGCCACTATCCATGAGGGTAGTTAAAGTGTCGTGATGGTCACTAGTGACGGTCTCATCGACCCGAGTCACAGTGGCCAGGGTGAGGTCTAGGACTCCTCCTCTGACATGCATTGGCTCCTGGTTATTGAGGAGAGTGATCTTGGGGAATGTCTCAAGCATGTTGGCTATGTGATGGCCAGCGCATCCGGTGCCCTGCAGGGAGCCAGGATGAGGTGGTGTGCGTTGAAGTCTCCCCCTATGATCACTCGGTCGTGTGTTGCAGAAGCACAGACCTGGCTGATGTCTAAGGTACTACAGTGTGGCCGGCCCGTACAAAATTGTACAATTTCAGGGACCCCCGGCCAGGTGAATCTCGACGGGAAGAGATTTAACATCCCAAAGTGTGGTGCATCGGCTATTGCGGAGGAGGGAATTGTTGCTCTGACAAGGGTGATCAGGCCTCATTTGCCATCAGCAGATGGCAGCATGAAGACACGATAACTGGAAAAGCAAACAGGTTCCACTGTTAATGTCTCCTGGAGCAAGACAATGTCAATACTCCTTGATCGCACTATTGCGTGGAGTATGGCACTCCTTGTGGAGAAGCCATAGATGTTCCACTGCAGAATGCTTAGATTGTGTGCCATGATGTTACTAGATAGATAGTTACATCAGAGACATCGTCGTATTCTGATTGACTAGTTTCAGAGTCTGACAACTCCATTGTGAAGTCCTCGCTGGTTGAGGGGTCTTCTTTGGCTGTCAGGCTATCCCTGGGTCCACTGGGGGGGGGAGAGCCTTTGATAGCTCTGACTTTGTGTGTTTGGGCTTTTCTCTGTCCAGCTGTTTTCTGTGCATTGTTCTTTGCTGGCCTTGCCTGGGCAAGGTCAGCTTGTTCTGATTCTGGTTCTGGCACTGAATCAGCCTGGTTAAGCTCTGCCTGTGAGGGCATGGCCTGGGTTGGAGTGGGGCTTGTTTGGCCTTTCCAGCTTCCTTTCCCTTAGGGCTGCGACAGTCTTGGTCAATGTCATCATGGCGACCGCGACTGTCTTTTCGGCCTCTTCACCTCGTCCTTCCTAAGGCTGTTGCCACTGCTGTGACTACAGCAGTCAGCAGGATCGACATGTCCCCCTCATCGAGGAGGAGGTCTTCGCTTTTGGGGGGACTTCGTGATGCTGTTTGAACCTTTATTCCTGTGGTTCTTCTGCACTTGTGTCATTTTGGGGAACTCCTGTTTGTCGGAGATCTCCAGTTTCGGGTGGGGGCGGCTTCCTTCCTCTTTGGAGGTCGGGAGGCCTTTTCACTTTTGTTCTTCCCCAGACGGTGCTGGGAGTGTGGGAACAAAGTTCTGGTCGCTTCTTAGAACCTCTTGCCCTTGGGGGCCCCCCCCTTTTACCCGCAGAGAAGCCCGGCCCAGGCATGATGCTCTTGGGAAGTTGGAATTTGGCTGTTTTTTCCCTTTTTTTTTCCTGTAGGCCCCAATGCAACTTCGGCTGTGTGCCTTGCTACAGAACCACATTTAGGCTTGGGTGTGCACTAGCCTGGTAGTTCCATACTTTTTGGGACTTGAA
>NW_023655153.1:9014-20088 GCF_015228065.2 Penaeus monodon
CCTTCCCCCCAAAGAGGCAGTGTCAGCAATTTCCGACTGAGGGTTAAAGAAAGTGGCAGAGGGGTGTGTTGGAAGAAGCTTTGGGAGGGAAAGGGGTTGGTGGGAAGGAGGATTGCTAAAACTGAAGCAAAGATTCCCTGGCTGTGCAAATAGCACATGGGCACGTCACTTTGCTTCTGGAAAACTAACTTTCTGCTTGCTCCTTATTACCAATACTTCCTTTTCAAATTTGTACCTTTTACACTGTGAAGCTCCGGGAGTGGAACGCCAAGGGACTTGAGGCGACGCAACATGTGAAGCCTGTACGAGGCAGACCTCATGATGTCTCTGATGTGCTGCGTCTAAGAGAGCTTAAGTGGACATCGAGCAGCGGGCGAAGCCAGAACTTCGCAAATCTCATCGCTAGGTGACTTGGAAGGACTCTCCTCTCTTCTCTCCCTGCGGTGAATCGGGCCTTACTTGGGTGATCCAGAGCGAAGGGAAGACCATACCGGCAAAGGCGCTCAACGGGGCGCAGCGGGTGGCGCCAAGCCAGATAATGCCAAGAGAGCCACTATGACCTCTCGGTCTGGAGGCTTATGCATGGGCGGATTAAAGAGATGTACCGTGCCCAGCCCAATGCAATTTCGGCCTTGGCTCTTACGCATTATCGGACGGTGACGCGCCCCCCCCCCCTTGTTTGCTGCCACGATGCTATGTGTTTGCATGTAGCTTCGTGCCATCGAGCCTATTCTTTCCTATACGAATTTTCGGCATTAGGATAATTCTGTGCATACCTTCTGGTGAACTGGACCCCATCTTCGGGCACGTGCTCGGACGTGGGCAGACCTTTACCTGCCGCAGGGGAGGGTGTGTCTGGGGGACCTTAGAGGGCCTGCCTTACGGTGTGCATAGAGTTGCCATTCTATTTGCTAGGGACTGGTGGGCAGACCATCTGATGACTGCCACCTCTCTGTTCGCATAGGAACGATAGGCATGTAGGAGCCCCTCCTTTTTCGGGATCTGGTTCTGCCCTAAATAGCTGCCGCTAGACAGAACACAAACTTCCGGTTCTGCCATAGGAACTGCCTGGATAAAATTTAGCTTCTCTCCCCCCACGTGATGAATAGTCTGTGGTTGGCTGTTTCAGAGGGATGAAGGAACTTTCTGGAACAGGTGCAGGACCCTCCTCTTCACTCACTGAGGTGAAACAGCCTTTGGGTGTTTCAGAGACAGGAGGGATTCACTTTGAAAAAGGTACAGGTCCTCTCTGAGGGATGGAGAGGAACTGCCTGGAAAAAGTAAAAGAGCTCCCTTCTTCACTGAGGGAGGAGCAAAAGTGTTCCCAACAATGATGTCCTGTAGGTGGAAGGGCATCCCCTCTGGTCTCCCCCCAGGAGATCACACCTATTCACACGTTTGCCATGCGTGGCAGCCTTGTGCGCTGGGAGACGGGAGCCTGGAGGTTGAGCGATGCCGTGAATGAGTACGCCCTGCGGCTAGCAACACGCCTCTTTGGTCCTCTATTCCAGCAAGACAGGCGGCCTGATTGTGGCCCGGTCAGGTCAATCGGCTGGTCTCCCTCGGGAGGCTAGGGTCAAGCAGTCATGCTGCCGTTGGTACTCACACTGTCCGTGAATGCCGCTAATTGACTGCGTATATCCACACATCACCCCTGTTGCTGTTAGACATTGGTTCTAACAATCAGCTTCCCCTTGTTGGACTCCGTGGTGGGTGGGCGTGAGTGGATAAGCACTGACCAATGCATGGAAATCAAACAAAAAAAAACACAGATAATGCTAATGATTAAGACCCTGAAAGGGCCCCAGACCACAGCAGCCACCCTGAAGCCATACGTGCCTCAGGGGGCAAAAGAAAACCCTGAGCACAGATACACTGTCATGCCTGCTGCCAAGATGGTGGACAAGACTGAAAAACCATGTAAAAATATGTCTGTCCACCAGATCATCCAACAGATGGACTCTCGTGCTGGCCCCTCCAGGCCAGGAAGGTCTCTGAGTACTCCTCAGACGACCCCCCTGACCGAACCGGGAGCACCAGCTGAACCAGCCAAAACAGCTGTTGCCCCCACGAGCAAGCCCAAAGCCGAAAGGGCGGGGCGAAACGACCGAGGCCGGAGACCGACTCTGAGGGAGAGTCTGGTCTCCCAAGGCGTTTCCCGCAATTCAAAGTACCAGTCAAACCCGAAGGCTTCGACAATGCCTACCAAATGGTCAGGGCATTGGAGAGCCAACACAAAATCTGGTTGTCAATCCGGGTTGCGCGAGATCAGGGCATAATCATCATGCCCAAAGATCAAGCCACCCTTTGTTTCCTGCAGGAAACGAAGGAGCTAAAAGATGGGAGGAAAGTGAGCGTCTCACCACTGAATCCCAAGGAAAAGAGAGTCAAGACAGTGCTACTTGGCTTCTCAGTCTCATATGATGTGGAGGTGATTGCAACACACCCACAGATCGTGGAGGCTTCCCGAATGTCGAAGGGGAAGACTCCAACCAGGTAAGTCCTGGTGACCATGAAAGGTAACCCAACCTCTACCCTTGATCTGGGTAACTAGGGTACCTACCACTTTCGAATGTACGTCCCTGATCCACTTCAGTGTTTCAAGTGCCAAAAGTATGGACACTACCAGGCTAGCTGCACAGCCAAGCCTAAATGTGGTGTCTGTAGCAAGGCACACAGCACTGAAGTGTGCATTAAGGCCTACAAGGAAGAAAAAAGGGACACAACAGCCAAATGTCCCAACTGTGCCAAGAGGCATCATGCCTGGAGCCTGGCTTGCTCTGTCAGGTAAAAGGCGGCCCTCAAGCGGCAAGAGGTTGCTAAGAAGCGACCAGAACTTTGTTCCCACACCTCCCCAGGCACCTATGTCTGGGGGAAGAACAAAAGTGAAAAGGCCTCCCGACCTCCAAAGAGGAAGGAAGCCGCCCCCCACCCGAAACTGGAGATCTCCGACAAACAGGAGTTCCCCAAAATGACACAAGTGCAGAAGAACCACAGGAATAAAGGTTCAAACAGCATCACGAAGTCCTCCCCAAAAGCAGAAGACCTCCTCCTCGATGAGGGGGACATGTCGATCCTGCTGACTGCTGTAGTCACAGCAGTGGCAACAGCCTTAGGAAGGACGAGTGAAGAGGCCGAAAAGACAGTCGCGGTCGCCATGATGACATTGACCAAGACTGTCGCAGTCCTAAAGGGAAGGAAGCTGGAAAGGGCCAAACAAGCCCCACTCCAACCCAGGCCATGCCCTCACAGGCAGAGCTTAACCAGGCTGATTCAGTGCCAGAACCAGAATCAGAACAAGCTGACCTTGCCCAGGCAAGGCCAGCAAAGAACAATGCACAGAAACAGCCTGGAAAAGAAAACCCCAAAACACAAAAAGTCAGAGCTATCAAAGGGCTCTCCACCCCCAGTGGACCCAGGGATACCCCTGACAGCCAAAGAAGACCCCTCAACCAGCGAGGACTTCAAAAGGGGAGTTGTCAGACTCTGAAACTAGTAAATCAAAATACGACGATGTCTCTGATGTAACTATCTATCTAGTAACATCATGGCACACAATCTAAGCATTCTGCAGTGGAACATCTATGGCTTCTCCACAAGGAGTGCCATACTCCACGCAATAGTGCGATCAAGGAGTATTGACATTGTCTTGCTCCAGGAGACATTAACAGTGGAACCTGTTTGCTTTTCCAGTTATCGTGTCTTCATGCTGCCATCTGCTGATGGCAAATGAGGCCTGATCACCCTTGTCAGAGCAACAATTCCCTCCTCCGCAATAGCCGATGCACCACACTTTGGAGATGTTAAATCTCTTGCCGTCGAGATTCACCTGGCCGGGGGTCCCCTGAAATTGTACAATGTGTAACACCCCGGGCCACACTGTAGTACCTTAGACATCAGCCAGGTCTGTGCTTCTGCAACACACGACCGAGTGATCATAGGGGGAGACTTCAACGCACACCACCTCATCCTGGCTCCCTGCAGGGCACCGGATGCGCTGGCCATCACATAGCCAACATGCTTGAGACATTCCCCAAGATCACTCTCCTCAATAACCAGGAGCCAATGCATGTCAGAGGAGGAGTCCTAGACCTCACCCTGGCCACTGTGACTCGGGTCGATGAGACCGTCACTAGTGACCATCACGACACTTTAACTACCCTCATGGATAGTGGCCCAGCCGAAATGCCACGACCGAATCCAAGATGGAAAACAGACAAGGCCAACTGCAGACGCCTTGGCCCGCTGTCCGAGAAGCAATGAACCCACACAAAGTGAAATGTGGAAGTGCTACAAGCCAGACTTGTAAATGCCATTGATGAGGCAGCCTCATTGACCATACCCAAAACTCGGCCTTGGTCCAGGAGTCACAAAGACGCCTGGTACTTTAATGACGAGATTAGGGAGGTCAAACCCCAGGGTAAATATGTGCCGAAAACATTTCCATAGGCAAAGAACCCCCGACAACCTAGCCCTCCTAAGGGAGGCTGTCAGGGATGCCAAGGAAACTGCCAGCAGAGTCAGGCAGGAAAAGTGGCTGGAATGGTGTGAGTCCCTCGATCACCATACCACCCTCTCAGAGCTATGGCAATGGGTCAAGTGAGCTACCAGCCACTCAGCCCCGAGATGCATGCACCATGACCCCCAGTCAGAGGCCAACAGCCTGGCGCAAGAGTTCTCTGTAAGAACAAGTAGCAACAGCCTGCCAGCCGAACTGAGGGCAAGAGAAGAACGCCTACAACCAGACAGACTTGCTCATACAAGAGAAAGGGCAGCCAAACCTGATAACTCAGACGTTTATCTTTTCTCTGAGGGAACTAAGAAATGCATATAAAGCCAGTTTGTAACACAGCCCAGGGCTCTGATGGGAAACTCGTACCCCATCATTCCCACCCGGGACTATAAGTGAGCTTGCATTCCTGCAACTCATCAAAAAGTCCTGGGGAAAATTCCACTCTACCCCAGAGTTGGAAGGGGGCTATCATAGTTCCCATCCCTAAACCAAAAAAGTCGGGAAGTACCAACCCCTCTCTCTCTCAGCTGTCTGGCCAAGATACTGAGAGGATGGTTTGAACCGGCTCCATGGAAAATG
The DNA here is from genome assembly GCF_015228065.2 of Penaeus monodon. Classification (NCBI taxonomy): domain Eukaryota; kingdom Metazoa; phylum Arthropoda; class Malacostraca; order Decapoda; family Penaeidae; genus Penaeus; species Penaeus monodon. The sequence continues at coordinate 14,107 of NW_023655153.1, forward strand.
GGGCCCTTGCATGAACACCTCCATGGTTCACCAGGGCATGAGCACAGCGCACAGCATAGCCACGCTCTTGAGCACAAAAGCATGGTAGTATTCCTTGACTTGGAGAAGGCTTTTGAATTGGCAAGTCCTCTTGCCATTCAGGGGAGCCTGATCCAAAAAGGAATCAGAGGTAAATTCTTGGGTTGGATATGTGACTACTTTAGGAATAGAAAAGCCCCGAGTCAAATTCCAGGTCCCCCTTCACAGCACATGCCACTAGAGAATGGAACGCCACAGGGTGGGGTTCTCAGTCCAGCCCTCTTTAACCCCTTAATTCCCCCCCCCCCCACCCTCCCAGTGGGGTGCAAGATTTATCTCTATGCAGACAAATCTTTCTATCATCTCCACTGAGCATATTGCCTACAAAACCCAGCGTTGGCTGGCCTCGTATCCGAGAGTGTTTGTCAGACTAAAGATCTCTGCAGCCAATCTAAACCATGGCTCTGTAACAGAGAGTTCAAGGCACAAGTCTGAAATTCGGAATGGACTACCCCTACCTTGGGGTAAGATAGACTGACCCTACTTCAGAAAGGAGTCCAGTACCTGTTGACCCAACAAATCAAGAGTGTCCGTCATGAGAGCAAAGATGGAAGACGCATAGGGCCACACACAGAGTACTAAGATCATTCTATGTACATGCTTCCGGCCCTTGTAGACTATGCCTCCCTGCTCTATTGGCATTAAAAAAAATAGTAAGACCACTGAACAGTCCAAACGAAGCCGCCAGGGCATTCTGGGTGCCCAAGATGTAAGGCCTCAACCTCCTAGTGGAGCAAACCTTCTCCCTTGGGCCCACAATGATCTAATGGCAGCACAATTTTTATCAAGGTCTGCAGCTCCAGGGAAAACAGCCTAAGACATAAAATAGTCAGACGCCTAAACAATAACGACTGTTTGCAACAACCCTACTGTCCCCACAGCCAGGGTGTTTACACCATCACTCAAAGAACCCTTCTTGCCAAGGGCATGGACTCCCCCCACCCTGACTTTGTCGAAACTCACCGTGGGCACAACCTCGATAGAGTTCTCAGTCAGAGACTGCAACCAAAAAAAGGAATATCCCACGCCTACCTAAAGCGAAACCAGGGGTTTTTGCAACCATCACTCCTCCGGCCGCCCAACATACTACACCGATGGATCGGTCATCCCCTTTACTCACACTGCAGGCCCGGGTTCGCAGCAAGGGATGGCCACAAATCCTGAGGTAACAGACACGCCTCCTCCTACAGCAGAGGCAGTTGCTATCATGGGAGACTGAGCCACACTCCTAAGGGGAAAACACGTGGTCATACATACAGACCCAAAGGAGCCATCGACTGTCCTTCACAGCGCTCACCCACTGACAATATCACCTTCTGACTACCATCCCCACACTGGCACAGAGGTTCTTGCACAGGTAGAAGAATTATCAAAAAACTGGTTCCAGCCACATGGGATCAGCTACCCAAGTTGCAGAGTATGCCCCTAATCCATGATATACATCAAAAGGGCCCAAATCTTGGAAAAGTGTACAGTGAAGGCAATCTCTGCAGCTTTCAGAGAGAAACGAGATCCTCCCCTCACCGCTGGGACTATGAACCCTGCACTCCTGAATAACAACAGAGGTGTTGCATGCATTGCGGCGAGCCGAACCCACACTTGTACATACTTAGAGATTGTTGCACGCAATGCCTGAGACAAGGCCCAGAACACAGCCGTTGTGTGTAAAGAGATTATGCAAGATGCTTACACCACGACTACAGGTGACTGCTGGAAATCCCACCTCCACGGTAAACACCGAGTTTTCAGAGAACCCAAAAAAGACGCCATAAAAGCTGCCAGGCTGGCCATAAGTGAAGGCCTGGGGAAGCCATAACTTCGCAATCTCAACGAACGAATGGAGAAGCTTATTGTCGATAGTACTCGAGCAGCTTAGTGGAACATAGTACGTCGAGCGGTGTCGCCAGCGAGAGATGGCGAGGGGTGGGGTTGTTTGAATATCGAACTGCATCCCAAACCCACTCTGGCGATTGATGTGACGTGATTGCGGTGGTCCAGGAAGGAGGTTGTCGAGGGTGCGCTGGTGGGGGAGTGGGCGGTAGGAACTGTCAATGGCGTGGCCATGGGCGTCGTTCACGTATTTCCCAAAGATGCTCAGTATCAGGAGCGTCTTAATCATGACTAAGAGCAAGGGGGCCTTCTATCCCTGGGGGACTCGCACATGAGTGGCAGAAGGCTGGAAACTTGCCCCCGTACGCACACGGCCCTGTTGCTGTTGAGAGAAGTCTGCCACCCAAAGGGTGAGGCACTCCCTAATGCCATGGAAGCTACGCTTTGAATGCCGTAGGTGGTCCACCAGTCGAAAGCTTTCTTGAATTGAGATGCTGGACGAGGATTTGCGCTTGTCGAGTGAGTGGACGAAGTCAGGGAACGCGAGGCTTGTTGGTGGATAGGAGCGATGTCCGAACTGCCGAGTGTCAACGCTGGGCGTGAGATCTGGTAGCCCCGTCGGCAATAAAGCTTCACACAGCGGGTTTTGTTGTTGCTGTTACATTGCTAGTCGCAAAGAGAAGTAAGCAAGACTAGCCGGTTAGCTGGGCAACGGAGTATGGCGATGGGTCGAGTTCACCGAATGAGGCGGGGCTTGGGGTTTTCCTGATGGCGGTGACAAAGGTGGTCTTCCATTGTGATTGGCACTTAGACTGTTGCAAAGGCATTTATTATGGAAGTAAGAGGAGTGGCAAGTTCCATTGCAAACTCCTTGATGAGGCACATTGGCAGGTCAAGGCGAGTGGTGGCTCTCTTGATGCAGATTTTTTCCAGCTTCTGAAGCACGTGGACTGACTGACTGTGGAGGCAAGTGAACAGGTAGGCGGGGAGGCGAGTGGTGTCCAGGGGTAGCTGCTGACAAATTGAGGCGAAGTGGTCACTGAGAGCCTCTGCTGCTTCACTGGGCTAAGGTTGCTGGTGCATGGAAACGTACAGCTCCTGAACTTTTCCGTACCATTGGCTGGGCTGCAGTGTGTTTTGGTAGAAAGTTTTCTTGGCTATTTTAGTTCCCTGATGACTGTGTTTTGGAGTGATTTGTAGGCGGTGATGTTGTGCGAATTGAAGGCTTGATTTCTCTGTTGATGAGGCGTTTGATGTCGGCCCGTGATACAAGACAGGTCCGATGGTGTGTACTGAGTGAATTTTCCGGAAAGGAGTGTGAAAAGCTGTAGTGACGGTTGAGAGATAGTAGTACCACTTATCCTCCACATCAACAGCGGTAAAACGTCAGTCCACGGGTGTTGGGTAATCCACTGCCCAAACTGTATGATAGAGGAGTATGTGAGTGGCCTGCATTTCCTGGTCTTGGTCTGCTTTGGCTGAGAGACAGTGGTCGAAGGCAGCCATAGCACTGATACGTGTCTGCTGCGGCCGACAGGAGAATAAGTAGTAAGAGGGCTGGTACCAGTCATGTAAATCTGTAAGGATCAAATCCGGGTTCTTTGTTCATAAGTGGAAAGTTACTACTTGTGACAGATGGAGCTCCTTTTGCAGGTTAAAGGTGTCTATTTCATTAAAATCACCTCATATTATCATCTTGCACACGCAGAAGGTCAGTGGTGTGGGTCAGGTGGCTGCTTCAGTAGCAGAATGTTTTGATGGGGCTTGTGGGGGAGGGTTTAAATCACACAGCAGATGAGGGACACGGCGAGGCGTGGGTGGTGAGGAGGGGTGACCCGCACCCACAAGACTTCCAGGTCAACCGGAACTTCCACGTCCAAGGGGGTGGGCGAGGGGTTTCGTTTTGAAAAAACAGGATGTCCCTCCTCCACGTTTGTTTGTGCGGATGGCGATGGAACATGCTGTAGTCAGGTATATGTATGGTATCTGCCTGGATCTGCCACGCCTCTGTGATGGCTACAATTCCCGGTGATTCGAAGTGATGATAGTGTGCAGCTCGTCTATTTTGTTGTTGAGGATGTGACTTTAGACAGGAAGAACTTTGGGAAACTGTACCAGAGTCGGGGAACTTCAAAATGTCGTAGGATTTAGCTGGGGGGGCCTTCTTTTGCTTGTTCCTTGTCCGGAGAAAGAGGATGGATGCGTCCTCCATAGAAACGCCATTGCTTATAGAATTTGAGAGCGAAAACCATTAACAGAAATTTAGCAAGATAAAATGTATTCGTGATGAACAAAGCGAATCATACACACATTTTAGTAATTCATCGTCAAGTATATACTTGTGCACACACGCATAGCACACACACCGCGCGCGCAGACAGGCTCCACACACACACACACACACACACACACACACACACACACACACACACACACACACACACACACACGCACGCACGCACGCACACACACACATAATGGTAAAGCATCTTTATATTCTCCATACCCATAATGCGGTTTTGAGTCATGTAATATTCTGTAATGGAGGACATAACGTAGTATGTTTTCTGTTATTGAAAAAGTGTTTTGTTTCGGTAAAAGAAAAGTCTGACTTCATAAGTTCGATCAGCTGCTACTAGATAGTGCAGCTTCGAGAAGCACTTGCTAACTTCTCTGCGAATTTTGCAGATTTCTATTTGATTTAGCTGCCATACCTAGATGTTTAAAGTATGAGCGTTTTCTATATTCAAAAAATATGCAAATATCATTGTTAATTGTTTGTTCAAAAAAAGTGGGAATGCCGCCTTACCTCCATAGGCGTTGCCATTTCGATAAACAATTCTAAAAAGTCGCATTTAAAAAACTTTCCCCTACAAGCCTGCGATAATTGATATCAAATGCTTTTTTCGTTTCTAAAAAAGATATTAATACATTTCACTGTCTTTTTTATATTCTACCAATCCTGCTCTTTGTTACAAACAACCTAGGGTTTTCGCCTCATTCATAAAAAATAATATTTACGCTAGTTTAATAAAATTCCGCAACTGTACATACATATATATATATATAAAATATATGTATATATATATGTATTTTTATATGCACACACACACACACACCACACCCCACACACACACACACACACACACACACACACATATATAATATATATATATATATATATATTATATTTATATTTAATATATAATATATATATTCATATGACACATATATCTGTAAAGTAGGAAAAACGAGAGTATCGCTTGATGCAAAAAATAGGAAAATGAAAAAAAATAATTGCTTTCTAAAGTGCAATGAAAGTAATCGGAAAGATCGAATAAAGTGAAAGTGGCGCCACCTACAGAACCAGGTGAGAGGTGGCGAGAACAAGGGAAGCATTTCCCGCCTGAGCTTAGCCACCCGAACCGCCACTCACCTGAGGGTTCCTTACGCCTGATTATTCCTAATTATCGGTAAGCTAGTAAAATGTGATGGAAATAATAATACATGCATAGTGACAAATAACTGACTGGAATAATATAAAAAGCAGTGTGGGTCAAATATATCAAATTAACAGGGTTAACGAGTGTGACGTGATTGGGACGGAGGCCGTCCGACTCGCCCCGAGGGAATCGCATATACCAACTTATAATCCTCGTTAAGACATTATAAATGTGAGGTCATGAATCATGTCTAATGAGATGAAGTGATTACATATGAGTATGGAAAAATGGTTTCATGAGATTCATTAACAGGGACAGAGATGTAGAACAGGTGCGTACGGAGATGAGTACGGCGCCGACGTGAAGATTTACGGAACAAAGGAACACACTCTGAACTACTGCTACGCTCCGTATATGTGCAAGTGCCAAAGCGTGAGTATTTTGCAATGTGGTGTTTGTGGTGAGTGTAGGACCTACAGAAAATGGTGTATGGAAGCTGACTGTTGACAAATATGATTCAATATTCGATGCAGAATCTTAATTTAAGGTCACGATTTAGAGGTATATCAAGGGGGGATATTAGGTAGCTGTAGGTTTTTTTTTTTTTTTGGGTTGTTTTTTTCTTTTTTGT
>NW_023655153.1:20188-25188 GCF_015228065.2 Penaeus monodon
GGGCATTTTTAGCCTCCCCAGACCGAGAGGTCTGTGGCTCTCTGGCTTATTGGTTTGGGCGCACCTGCGCCCCTTTGACCCCTTTGCCGGTATGGTCTTCCCTTCGCTCTGGATCACCCAAGTAAGGCCCGATTCACCGCAGGGAGAGAAAAGAGGGAGAGTCCTTCCAAGTAAACCTAGGCGATGAGATTTGCGAAGTTCTGGCTTCGCCCGCTGCTCGATGTCCACTTAAGCTCTCTTAGACGCAGCACATCAGAGACATCATGAGGTCTGCCTCGTACAGGCTTCACATGTTGCGTCGCCTCAAGTCCCTTGGCGTTCCACTCCCGGAGCTTCACAGTGTAAAAGGTACAAATTTGAAAAGGAAGTATTGGTAATAAGGAGCAAGGAGAAAGTTAGTTTTCCAGAGGCAAAGTGACGTGCCCATGTGCTATTTGCACAGCCAGGTAAGTTCTTTGCTTCAGTTCTAGCCAATCCTCCTTCCCACCAACCCTTGCCCTCCAATGCTTCTTCCAACACACACTCTGCCACTTTCTTTAACCCTCAGTCGGAAATTGCTGACACTGCCTCTGGTGAGTTGTTCCACCAGAAACGGAGTAGGAGTGAGGGGTCTATTGAGGAGACTCCTCTCCCCCAAAGAAAGGTCTTTGGAGCCAAACATTTAAGGCTCCAGAGGCCTAAACGGTGACAGCTCCAGCTGCCCCAACATCCACGGGGGCCCTTTTGCTGCTGGGGCAGAATGCCCCTGAAGAAAGGCTCAGGCACGCCCTTTGCCCAGGCAAAGGAATCCTGAGCCTGTGCAAGGGAAACCTGTGGAAACTAGCCCCACAGGTAAACAACTATTAAAAAGGTACTCCCAGGATCATGGAAAGGGACAGCCTAAAGGTGTGAGGCAAACCTTGACCACAGGTGCTGCCAAACACATTATGAAGAAATAATATAAAGAACTGGATACCCTAATCCAATGGAACTGTCAGGGAATTCATGCAAAAATGGAAGAACTGCAATTTCTGATAGCTTCATATAATCCAGTTTGTGTATGTCTACAAGAGATTTTGACCAGGGAAAATCATCCAATTTCCCTGAGAGGATTCCAAATTCAAGCCCATTATGGGAACTTTGACAATGGACCTCATGGAGGAGTAGCAGTAATGGAAACGTAAAGATATTCCCTTCCAGGCCATCACCTGCAGAAGGTGAGGCTGTGAGAATAGGCTTGACACGACCTTACACTGTGCATCCATCTCCCTTCCTCCACATAATCTCAACATAGATGATTTGGAAGATGTACTTGGGCGGTTGCCACATCCATTCTACTCTTGGGAGATTTCAATGGTCGGCATCAACTCTGGGGAGACATTTTGTGCAACCCTCGAGGAAGGGCCTTGGAGTCCTTGTTCTTAGAGTAGATGCAGTTTTACTGAACAGTGACACTCCCACACATTTCCAAGTTCAAACTGGGACATTCTCCAATATAGACCTATCAATAGGCTCACCTAATTTTCACAATTGAACTTCATTTGGCAGGTTATAGGATGTGGATAATTCTATTTCGGGTACCAGTGGACCACGTGGCTGTTTTCCACGTGGAGCAATCAGTGTAGCAGACGGAGCCAGTGACCTCACCTCGCTCTCCCCCCATGTTTCCTGCAGCTGCTGCTACCACTCCTCCAGCTGGAACGGTCACTACTTATACCGAGAATGACCTAGGCCTCAGAGAGTTCGTGCTAAGCTACCACTGTGCTAAGGTCAGCCCTCGCCTCCCTCCGGGTGGGCTGACCGTGACCTCCGCGCGGCCCGATAACCCGTATAGCTAAACATGTCGTCTTCTTATACTGCGTGGTGTCAACTCTCAGAAATAAAGAGTCAAGCCGTTAACAAGTATAACTACCCTCTGTTCGCCACTGTACTAAGGATGAAAGCCTTTTATACAGGTCATGGAAGACTTACATGGAAGCGACCATTTTCCAATAATTTTGGAGGAGGTGAATGGTATTCCAGTCAATGGAGTGCAGAGATGGCGACTTGAACATGCAGAATGGAATCTTTTTAGATCAACTGCAGTATTGCAAGGATCTGTTAATGATTTCCAGTGTGTTCAAGATGCTGTTAATCACTTCACATCACGAATTCATCTTGCAGCAGAAGCATTCATTCCCAAAAGCAGCGGACAGTACCGTCGACCTCCAGTACCATGGTGGTCTGATGAATGTCAACAAGCTGTCAGAGCAAGGAAAACTGCATTAAGGCAGTTGAAACGACGCCCCAGCATTGTAACCTTGATCAGTTACAAAAAGACCCGAGCCAAGGCCAGGCGCGTGCTAAAGGAGGCTAGACGGACGTCGTGGAGACAGTATGTCTCCTCGTTTAACTCGGGGACCCCCTTAGCATGGGTGTGGGACAAGGTGCGTAAGATTGCTGGAAAGAGCACATCCATTTTCACAAACCTGCTCTGAAGATAGATGGCATAATCATCACAGACAAAAAAGATATTGCTAATCAGCTAGCTAAATCCATGGCAGAGACCTCTCTGGAGCATCTTACACTGCTCGATTCTCCACTCTTCGTCCTGAACAGGAACAACACCCAGTGTCGTTCTCAGTAGGACTGCAGCAGAACTTCCATACAATTTGCCATTTTTGGGGCAAGCAGAGGGGGACTCTGCTTTGCAGCTCTGCCGTAAGACTGCCCCAGGAAGTGACGATATTCCATATCAAATGATATCTCACTTACCGGAGAGCTCCTAGAAGTTCCTGTTGGAACTATTCAATAGGATCTATAGGGAGGGCACAGTGCCATCCACATGGAAAGAGGCTATAATCATTCCTGTTCCTAAACCTGGCAAAGATGCTTCCGCACCAGGAAATTACAGACCAACTTCTCTCACCAGCTGCATCTGCAAGGTGATGGAGAAAATGGTAAACTTCAGGTTGACATGGCTGCTAGAAAAAGAAAACATGTTGACCCCATATCAATATGGCTTTAGAAATTGAGATCGACCCCAGATGCACTTGTGAGGATGGAAACTGCTATACAGAATTCCTTCGCACAGCGACGTCACATGTTGGCAGTCTTCTTTTACCTTGAAAAGGGTTACGATACAACTTGGAAGCATGGCATATCATGAAGCTATATGACATGGTAAGAGGAGCATTACCTACTTCATACAAAGCTTCCTTGCTAACAGGAAATTAGAGTTCGGGGGGGAAACAGTTTCTCTAACCTGGAAGACCAGCTGGAAGGGGTCCCACAAGGGAGTGTCTTAAGTGTGACCCGGTTGCCATTTCTATAAATGACATTGTAAAAGTGTTCCAAGTTCTGTCTCATGTAATCTGTATGGGATGACTTTTACACTGTACTGCTCAGGAGGGAAGCTTACAGGATGTGCAAGGGGCAACATGCAGGCTGCAATAAAACAGGTTGTACAGTGGGCAACATATCATGGGTTCAAATTTTCTCCAAGCAAGACCATAGCTATACATTTCCACAAAACGAGGAAAATTTCCACCCTTCCCTCTATTTAGGAGCAAAACCCACTGCAATTTCTCCAAGAGGTGAAGTACTTGGGTCTAATTTTGACTCAAGCCCTTTCATGGGTTTCCTCACATCAAACGGTTAAAAGTGAAGGCTACAAAAGCGTCTTAGTATTTTAGGGTTCTTTCCCCATTTATCCTGGGGTGCAGACCGCACAACGCTTCTACGGCTTTACCCAGCGCTTATTCGTAGTAAGCTTGATTATGGCTGTGAGGTGTATTCTTTTGCAACTCCCACTGTTCTCCGGATGTTGGACTCACTTCATAATGAAGACTCTCAGAATCTGTACTGGGGCTTTCAGGTCTTCACCTGTGGAATCCCTGTATGCTGAGAGTGGAGAACCACCTCTTTCTTACACCGGGACTACATGAACCGATTTACTACACCCAGGGCTACAAAGGATTCCGGATCTCCTACATCCAGATTGGTTTTCAACCCCCTTTAGGATAGCCGATCCTGTGGTAGGAGAATGAGGAATCTGTGGAAGATCTTAATTGAGTCTCACTAAGGTTCTGGCTGTTGGGAATTCCTCAATTCCCCCCTTGGACTAAAACAAGTCGAGCTGGGTTTGGTCGGAATTGGGAAAGGGGAGAAATCAGAAGCAAAAGTCAAAGAGAAATTTCTTTAGCATATTTCTAAGTACCAAGGATCAGAGGCAATATATACAGATGGTTCGAAATCTGGGAAAAAGGTGTGGGCTTTGCAGCAGTGAGCAAAAAGGAAGACTGCATCTGGCAGTCTTTCTCTAGCAGCCTCGATCTTTACTGCAGAGTTACATGCCATCCTTGCAGCAGTTAAGATGACTAGAGATCTTACGAACCATTCTATTGTGATATATTGTGACTCTCGTAGTGTTTTGCAAACAATCAAGAGCTTAAAAATCATCACATCCAGTAGTAAGGGAGGTTCAAGATTGGCTTGCACTGATGTCAACACGCAAAAAGATAAAATCTGTGTTGGGTGCCAGCGCATGTTGGGTATCAGTGGGAATGAGTGAGCTGATCAGAAGGCCAAGGCAACTGCTGCTCAGCCTTGTGATGCTCGTTTTCCTCTCCCACACACCGACCTGAAACCCAGCATAAGGAGTTGTCTTCGCAATAAATGGAAGGAACAATGGAGGCATACCTCCAGAAACAAACTGCGAGAGATTAGAGATGACCTTGGCAGTTGGGTGGGCTAGCATCCACCCTAACCGAAAAGTGGAAGTTGCATTAACAAGACTAAGAATCGGGGACACAAGACTGACTCATGGACCGATGATGGCTAAAAGTCAAGCACTTTGTGAAGATGCCAAGAGCCATTAACGATCGCACATGTAGTGGAAAGATGTGCAACATTCTCAGACCAAAGACGTATGTACTTGTCTCCCCCATATACACTGAAAAATGTATTGGGGAGGATTGTGACATAGATAGTCTTTTTAGTTCCTTAGGGAGACTAATATTTCAATAAAATTTAATTATGCA
>NW_023655156.1:0-4317 GCF_015228065.2 Penaeus monodon
TGATACTTAACTTAAAACAACCGACTGAGGGCGATTAAAATTAAAATTTGTATTTAATCCTGGACGCTGCCAATGCGCATGTGGCATTGGAGATCTGGCTTAAACTTTAATACTGGATTAACTTTTTATGGCAACGTACAGCAGACGCCCAAACTACCCTTTTTTGACACACTTGGTATCCAAAGAAAACGGACGCCCTTTCTACCACGGTTTTACATAAAACCTACTTTTCACTGGTTTTGGGAGTGAATTACTTCGGTTTTTCTCCCCCCCATGAAAATAATAAAATTAACAGTATCACCACGCTAATCAACAGAGCATTTTAACATGTACTCCCCACCTGGATCCAATTTGACCAATGAAATAAATTTGTTCTTTAATTAATTATTTAAAAAACAAGGGGATACCCTGATAACTTTTTTTTTCACAAAAATGTTTAGATCATTCTTAGACAATAAAAACTATGCTCATCCCACAAAAAATCCATGCTGCTCCCAAAGAAATCTAAGTATATAAAAACCGACTGTATCTCGTAATACGTAAGTTTCACTATCCGTAAAACAATTGCGTGATACTAAAAATATTCGTTCCCACAAATCAATTTCAACATTTGTTTCTTGTTAACTCTTTATAATATTTAAACCTCTTTCTTTAAGAAGAGAATGTCCCCTCTGCCTTCAGAACTATGTTCAAATAATATATATAGATTTTTAACTGTCCTAGATGTAAATGCTGAGTATATTTAGATCATCTACACGATGGTTTCAAACATAGAAATCTTTGAACACATGGATAAATCTATAAGAACTAGTCTCCCCCCTGAGCAGACCTTTTTTTCAGCTGTCCCGCCAGCACTCACACAGATCATCATTTTCACTCACGATGAATTTCAAAATTTCCTGTTTCCACAACAATCTAAACAGACTCGATCTTATCATTTCAGAATCTCTGTACATCCACAAGATAAAAACCCGATCTCAGCAAACAGTAAAGCCCATTTCAGTTTGTTTTACTGTAATACAATTAGTGGAACAACCCAGTTTCCCACTTTGTTTAAGTATGTCTCGCCCTCTTATACATGTCTTGTAATTTTTTTCCACAATGTTCTCCTGTTCTTTTGTGGTGTGTGGGTGTTGTATTCTGTTACCCATTATTGTTTTATTTTCAAAATCTGTTTTTGTCGTTGTTTTTTCTTTCTTTATCTAATAATGTTTACTTTGTGTTTCATTATTTTCTAGACTGATGATGGAGATGTAAATTTCTTCGAAATGTTACGTAATAATAAAGATGTTCACCACAGCCCTGGTTCTATTTTTTTTTAATTCTGGCGTCTACGTTTCTTGAGCGGAAAAAATCAAAAAACAGGAAGTAGGTGTATAAAAATATATATATATATTATATATTAATATATATATATTATATATATTTATATTATATATTTTTAATATATTATATATATATATTATAATATATATATAATATATATATATTATATTTTATGTTGTGTGGTGTTGGTGGTGTGTTGTGTGGTGTGTGTGGGGTGTGTGTGTGGTGTGTATGTGTGTGGTGTGTACACACACAAATATATATGTGTGTGGTGTGGTTGTGGTGTGTGTGCAATAACATGTGTATATATATACATTAATATTATACTCATATATAATATATTATATATTATATATATATATATAATATATATATTTGTGTGTATAACATACATTATATATAGTTTTACATATACATACATACACTTACACACATACATACACTCACACACACCACACACACACACACACACAACCATCACAACAACCACACACACCACCCAATTATATATATATATATATATATATATATATATATATATTATATATAATATATAAATATATATATATAATATATATATATTATATACGCACACAAACCAAAACACAACAATATATATGGGTATCTGTGTATATGTAACATATATACATATATAAATATACATAACATATATATATATAACATATATATATATATATATTATATATATATATATTATATATAATATATTATATTATATTATTATTGCATGTATACATTACATATATAGAGTTACATATACACACACACCACCATACATACATACACACACACACCACACACACACCACCCCCACCAACAACACCACACACCACACCACCACACCACACAACACACACCACACACCACAACACAATATATATATATATATATATTTATATATATATATATATATATATATATATAAAAAAAATATATATATACATATAAAATATAATATATATATAGATAGATAGATATATATATTATATATATATATATAATATATATATTATATTATTATTAATATATATATATATTATATATATATATATATATATATAATATTATAAATATTATTATAATATTATATATATATACTAATAGGGCCGCGGTGGTAGAGCATCGGCCTCAAGACTGTCAAGACGGCAAATCTGAGTTTCGAGGGTTCGAGTTGGGCGATCATGGAAATCCATGATCGCCAACGTCCTTGTGGGAAGGGCACTTAAAAAAAAAAAAAATTTATATATATATATAATATATATATAATAATATATATAATATTATATATACATATATATGCGCGCCGTGTGTGTGTGTGTGGTGTGTGTGTGGTGTGTGTGTGGTGGTGTGGTGGTGGTTGTGGTGTGTGGTGGTGTGTGTGTGGGTGTTGCGTATATATGGTATTAATATTATATACATATATATGTATACACACCACTTATACATGGCATATAATTATATAAATTATATATATATATATATATTATATATAATATAATATATATATATATATATATATTATATACATAATATATATATATATTATATATATATATTATATATGTTAATATATAATATATATATATATATATATAATATAATATTATATTATATATATATACATGTATGTATGCCAAGTATGTATACATTGTGTGCGTATTACAGACATACACACCACACACACACATACACACCACACACACCACCACCAACACACACACACAACACACACCACACCACAACACACACACACACACCAACCACACAACACACAACACACACAAACATACACAACACACCACACCACACAACATATATATAGATAGATAGATAGATAGATATAAAATATATTATATATAATATATATTATATATATATTTATATATTATATATATATATATATGTATACATGTGTTTTGTGTTTTGTGGTCTGGTGTGGGCGTGTTGTGTATGTATATATGTATAAAATATAAATATATATATATATATAATATATATATAATATATATATATATATATATATATATATATATATATGTATGGGGAAAGAAATACAAAGTACAAACAGAAAAAAAAAAAACTAGATTTATTGAAAATGAGACTACAGTTTCGAAATCCACCTGGATTCCATCCTTAGGTTTTTCTTCCATAATATCAGCACGGAAGAGTGTTTTTCCATTCAACATATATATATACATATATATATAATATATATATATATATTATATATATATATATATGTATAAACAATACATACAACACCACACACACACACACCACACCACCCACACACACACACACACACAAACACCAACACCACCACACCCCACACACCACACACACACACACACACACACCACACACCACGCACGCACACAACACACACCAACACCACCACCACACACCACACACCACACAAACAAAAAACCACCACACACCCCACACTCATATATATACATACATACATACAATATAATATATATATATATACAGATATATATATATATATATATATATATTTTGTATATATATATATATATATATATTATATATATATTTTATATATATAATATATATGTGTGTTGTGTGTGTGTGTGTGGTTGTGTGTGTGTGTGTGTGTGTGTGGTGTTGCGCGCGCGCGCGCGTGTGTGTGTGTGTGTGTGTGTGTGTGTGTGTGTTGTGTGTATGTATGTATGTGTGTGTGTGTGTTTGTAGGTATATAGATAGATAGAGAGAGACAGAGACAGAGACAGAAAGAAAGAGAGAGAGGAGGTAAACAGCTATAGATACAGATATAGATATAGCTGTGTATGTGCGTGTGTGATTTATCATTTGAGTTCTGGATATTTTATTGAAAGCAGATGCGTATCACTCGCATATAAAAAGAAAGAAAAAAATTGGAATAGAATAAATGGGAAAATAAAAAAAAAACAATGGCTGCATCCCAGAATTTTTTTCTCCAAATAGTGA
>NW_023655160.1:2500-4314 GCF_015228065.2 Penaeus monodon
ATATATATAAATAAATTAATAAATAATATAATTATATATAAATATAATATTATTTTGGGGGTTCAAATTTAATATAAATTAAAATTAATTCATTTATATATATTAATATATATTAATTATAATATATTTTATATATAATATAAAAATATATGTATATATTTTTAATATTGAAAATATGTAATATTATATAATTATATTTGTATATATAATTATTATAGTAAATATTTTATATATTAAAATATTTATTTTATAATATATTTGTAATAATAATTGTATATGTTATATATATTATGTAATTTATTATAAAATATATGGATAAAATAAAATAATATAAAAAATATATAATATAATAATATTATATATATTATGTATATATTATATAAATATTAATATTTATATATAATATATATTATATATATATTAAATAGTTATAATATATAAAATGTTTTAATATATATATAATGTAAAATATATATAATATATAAAATTATTTTTATATATATATATATAATATGATATATAATATTATAATTGTAATATATATTATTTTTTATTCTTTTAACGGTGGGTTTTCTGTCTAGCCGCCGTGGTCACAGCAGAACTTAATTGAGTTTTTTTTATGTTTGATGCTCTTGGAGTGAGTACGGGGTAGGTCCCATTTCCTTTCACGGAGAGTGCCGGGGTCCTTTTAGGTAACATTTCTCTTTTTATC
Organism: Penaeus monodon; assembly: GCF_015228065.2. Taxonomy (NCBI): domain Eukaryota; kingdom Metazoa; phylum Arthropoda; class Malacostraca; order Decapoda; family Penaeidae; genus Penaeus; species Penaeus monodon. The sequence goes on from NW_023655160.1 coordinate 3,213, forward strand.
CGGGTTTGGAGCAGCACTGACTTGGGTGGTTTTGGCACCCAGTGGGGTAGGGAGGAAACAAGGTGAAGTCTTTTTCCCAAGGGGGCAATGGCGGTCGGTGACCCAAAACCCCCGAATTTAGATTGCCCCGGGCACACTCGAGTCGACGCTCTAACCATTCGGCCCCTCGGCCTGACGAATGGGGTTTTCCCTGATTTTTTTTTAGCAATTAGAGCGGTGTTTCCCTTGCCTTCCGCCGGTTTTTTACAGTCACCCTCTCTATTTACCCCGGCACTGACTTGAAACTGGCTTGGCCACCCCGTGGCTAGTAGGCAATCGGGGTGAAGTTCCTTTCCCCCAAAGGGAAAACAGCGCGCCGGCCGGGACCGAAAAACCCCGAATCAGATTGCTGTCGGACAGCTTATCCGACCATCTAACCATTTGGCCACCCGGCCCCATTATATTATAATAGTATATTATATATATAATAATATATATATATAGTGTGTGTGTGTGTGGTGTGTGTATATAATATATATTATATACAAAATAAAATATATAAATATTATATATATTAAAATATATATAAATAATAATATAATATATATATATATAAAATAAATATATATATAATAATATATATAATATTTATAATATATACATATTAATTATAATACATAAATATATAATTATATATAATATAATATATAATAAAAAATTATATAATATATATATATTAATATATTATATATATTTTTAAATTATAAATATATATATATTTAAAATATAATTTAAAATTATTATATAAATATTAGATGTATTATTATGTATTATATTGATTTTTTATAATATTTTATATATATTTATTTTATATTTTATATATTTTATTTTATATTTTTTTATTATTATTTTTTTTATATTAATATTATATATAAATTCTATATATATATTATTATATATATATATTTTTTTTTTTTTTTTTTTTTTTTTTTTTTTTTTTTTTTTTTTTTTTTTGGGGGGGGGGGTTTTTTGTTTTTTTTTTTTTATTTTTATTTTTTTGTGTATTATTATTATTATTAATGTATTATAATATATAATATTATATAAAATATAATATATATAT
>NW_023655162.1:0-4313 GCF_015228065.2 Penaeus monodon
ATAAAATATATATATATATTAATGATATTTTTTTTTTTTTTTTCGTTTCATATTGCGCCCCCTCCCTTCCCCCCCCCTTGATTCCTTCCCTTTCTCTCTCCTTTTCTTCCCCTCTCCATTTTTTTTCTCTTCAAGCTTAGTTTTTTTTCCTTTTTACAATCGAACATTCCAACCTATCGTTCTTATTTTCCTTTCTTTCCTCACTTTAGACTCTCTCTCTCTCTCTCTCTCTCTTCCCCTCTCTCTCTCTTCTCTCTCTCTCTCTCTTTTCTCTCTCTCTCTTTTTTCTCCTCTCTCTCTCTCCCCAATCTCTCTCTCTCTCTCTCTTGCCCCTTCATCTCTCCGTTCTTCCCTTCCCATGCCTCCTCCTCCTCCCTCTCCCTCTCCCTCCCCCTTCCTCCCTCCCCCCTCCCCTCCCCCCCTCCCCTCCCCTTTCCCTTTCTCCTCCAAGGGTACGTCAACCCTCCGGGGCAGCGGCGAGAACCTCTTCTGCAGCGGTGGGCAAGGCCGGGTGGCGATGGGGGCGGCTAACGTGTGTGTGGGGCAAAGAGCCTCCACTCTGGCGCTCCCTTGCCAAACCAGCGGGAAAGTCGGCCTGCCATCGATTGCGAGATCACACGAGGATGGCGCCCGAGCTATAGGCCTATGCGTGCGTGTGTTTGGGGAGAGGGAAAGGGGGAGGGGTGTATATGCGTGCGGTGCCGTGCGTGCGTGTTGCGTGCGTCGTGTGGTGTGTGTGTGTGTGTGTGTGTGTGAGGGAGAGAGCGCGTGGGGGTGTGGTGTGGTGTGTGTGTGTGTCTGTGTGTGTGTGGTGTGTGGGGTGGTGTGTGTTGTGTGTTTGTGTGTGTGTGTAGGAGCAGGAAAGGGAGGCCTGTCCTGTCTACGCGAGGAAAAGTTCCCTTGTCAACGTTTTCTTTCACCCGAGTCCAGAGAAACGTTAGGGAGAGCGAACGTCTCTGCGAGTTTTCCTTTTGTAGAAATTTCCCGTTCTGTGCTTCTCGTGTTGTTACTGATTTCTTACCAGTTCCCAATTTAAAAACCCCGTCGCGAATAGATATTACTCAAAAATTAGTTTCTTTCTTTCTAACTGGTTGTTAAAAAGAAACATGTAGCCTATAATCCAAACCTAACTTGTTCCTGACACTTCCCCCAACTCTTCCTACTAGGCCCTTGGTCACTTCTAACGCCTACTCCCCTCATTCTCTCTTCCTTGTATTCTCCAGAAGTTTTAGGCACAGCGTTATCAGACACGAGGGAGAAAGCATACCTACACAAGTAAAAACACACATACCCCAACAACCAGGCAAGCATGCTCAGGCCACATGCCGTGACAGGGTGAACAGCTGGCGCAGGTAAATACGTGCCACAAACCTCACACCACACCACACAAAAAACGCCAAAAAAGACAAATGGGTCGGCGGCTGTCAAAGCTCCGTCCCCATAAGGGAATGCTGGGGAAGGGGAGGGGGGAGGTGGGAGGGAAAGGGGAGGAGAAGAGAGATAAGAATTGTATCAACTCTCACTATCCGCTCCTCCTCCCCAACCCCCAACCCCTTCCCCCGCTCACTCCACCACTGAAACCCTGCTTGCAGCGCCCGGTGCTTGCTGCAACACCTGTTGTTCAAAACAGGTGATGACCCTCTATTCCCTGTGCTTCACTGAGCGAATCCTAGGCGACTCGACACAATGCCATGTAAATTCAGGGCAGTAATTGCCTCATGAATCGAGGATTTTCACATGTATTATTTTCTTACTAGTCATTAAGATGTAATTATCGCCATCATCCTAATGGTTATTATATACTATGATTATCATTATCATTTATAATAATAATAATAATTATTATTATTATTATTATTATATATTATTATTATTATCATTATTATTGTTTATATATCATTATTAATGGATATTTTTATTATGATTACTATTATTATCATCATCATATCATCATCATCATCATCATCATCAATCATCATCATCACATCATCATCATCATCATCATCAACATCATTATATATATAATCATTATTATTATGAATATTATTGATATATATCATTACTATCACAATACAAAAACTAGATTTATTGAAAGTGAGACTACAGTTTCGAAATCCACCTGGATTCCATTTCAGACCAAAAAAATGGAAACCGGTGGATTTTGAAAGTAATTTCCCCTTTTTAATAAATCTAGTTTTCGTATTGTGGGGTTTTTTTCCCTTGTATCAGCCCCCGGGAAAAGTGTTTTTTCCCCCTTCATTTTCTTTTTTATACTAGTTTTTTTAGTCATTCTTTTTCATTATCATTCCTTTTATTTTTTCCTTTGAATTTTTTTATCATTATTTTTCTTCGTTATTAAATTTTACCCAAATTTTTTAATAAAACGTTATTTTTTATTAAAGTAAATTTTTTTTAAAGATTATATCATTTTTTATCTTATCAATCTTAAAAGGGGTATAAATTAAAATTATTATTTATTATATTATTATTGTTGTTGTTTTTGTTGTTGTTGTTGTTTTTGTTAATTATAATTGTTATCATTATTAAAATTGTTTTTTTAAATTATTACTATTATTATCATTTTTTTTATTAATTATTTTCATTTTTTAATTTATTTTATTTTATTTTGTTTTTTATCGTTAATATTACCATTATTAAAACACTTTTATGGTATTATTAATTAATCATAATAAAATTTCTATTACTAATATCATTTTTGATTGTATCATTATAAGTTCCTTATTATTTTTGTCATAATTATTTTTAATAACTTTTTAAAAATTTTTTATTTGTATTATAGTATCATTATGATTATTAAAATTATTTAATCATAGTAGTAGTAGTATTAGCATATATATGTTATTGTTATCGTTTATCTTTATTAATATTTTTTAATTATTTTTTTATTATTTTTCATAAAAAAACTATTATAATAATAAATGTTATTATTATTATCGTTAAAATTTTTTTTAAAATTTAAAATGCCCCAGCAGCATTTTTGTTATTATCAAATCTTTTTTTTTTTTTTTATTAAAATTTTTTCTAATTAATTTTTTTTTTTTTTTTTTTTTTTTTTTTTTTTTTTTTTTTTAAAAAACATTGTTTTTGTCACAAATCCTCTCTCTCTCCCCTTTCCCCCCTCTCTCCCTCCTCTCTCTCCCCTTTTTCTCTCTTCTCTCCCCCCTCTCTGAATATTTTAATGGTAGATTTGAAAAGTGTTTAAAATTTAAAGGAATATGAATATGAAAGCTTGCATAACCTTTTTCCAAAAGTTCGCCTCTGCAAAGAAAACTAGAAAATTTAATTGGGCAAAGAATAAATTGTGGAAAGATTAAGACCCAGTCCCCCCATCTGCAAAATATCTTCCAAATGCTTGTTATTTTTATTATTAGTAAATTTTGTATAAAAATAGAGTAGTATTGTTATTTTTCCCCTTATCATTTTTTATTTAAATTATTATTTTATTATTTTTTATTATTATTATTATTATTATTATTATTAAATTGCCCTAATTTTGTTTTATTATTTTATTTCATTATTTTATTGTTGTTTTTTATTAAATTTTTATTATTATTTTTTTATCAATTATTAAAATTTATTATTTATTAAATTATTATTATTAAACATTATAACTATTATTATATTTTCATTTTTTTATTATTGTTATTTTATTATTATTAATTGGGCCATTTCAATTTTTTATTATTAAATTAATTTTTGTTTTTTATTATTTTATTATTATTATTATTATTATTTTAAAACATTATTATATTATCATTAGACTATTATTATTATTATTATCTTATTATTATTTTTTATCATTATTTTTTATTTTTTTATTTAATTTTTATTAATTATTAATCATTAATTTAACTTAGAATATTTTTTTTTTATTATTATTATTAATTTTTTTTTATTATTTTTATTATTATTATATTTTTTTCATTTTAAATTTTATTTATAATATTTTTTTTTTCCATTATTATTTTTTGTTGCTTTTTTTTGTTATTGTTCTTTTTCATTATCATTATCAATATAGGGTTTTTTTAAAAAATGATATGATTTTAATAATTTTTTATTAATAACATTATTATTATTTTTTAAAATTTTTGTTTTTTTTAAATTTTTTAATTTAAATTATTATCATAATATTATTTTAAATCGTTTATTTTATTATTTATTAAAATTTAAATATTTTATTATTTAAAAATAAATTGTGAGAAAATAAAATTTCGGGAAAAAAATTTCCATATTTTCACAAAGAGCGATATATTTAAAAATGGTTTTTAAAAAATTTATTCTTTAAACTTTTT
>NW_023655163.1:0-4313 GCF_015228065.2 Penaeus monodon
GGGTCAGAGCCTTAAATATTGCCCCATTGGTTGCTCCGCCGACTTTGGCTTAGCTTGCCCTTATCCATTCCATACAGTGTTAAAAAGTGTTTGTGCGGGGATACCCCTTGCTCCCCCCTAAATTAAAGAAAATTTTGCATACCCCCACCACCTTTCAGCCTTTGGGGACATTTAAAAAGTTTGCTACAGCCAATAATCGTTTTGGGAATTTCCCCGATGTCAGGATCCCCATAGCAATTTCCCCCGATGCACCGATTTCAAACTTTTCTTGAGTCGATGTGGTTGAAAGCCCCCCAGACCAAAATCACCAGGCCCCCAAATTACTCGAAGCGCTAGTATACAGTCTTTTGGGGCTTGCCGGGAGTAATCCTGACTGTTTCCATCTCTGATGCTCAGTGGGTGGTTGCGGACCCTTTTCAGAAAAATTTTTTGGGAAAACCCTTTGCCAGTATGCTGTAGTGTAACCCCGGGTAGTTGCTACAACCCCCAACGATCCCCTTTCCCCTTCCGAGGGGGGAACCCACGAGCACACTCCCCCTCCATAGTCTGTCCGGTGAAACCCTGGGTGGCCACTGGGGGGACGGGATTTTTGAAGGGACCCGCAGGGTACCAAAAACCACCTAGGGTTGGGGGCCACAAACTGGGCACCCCGGAAAACCCTGCGTTCGGGGGATCCCCATCCGTGCAACAAAATTGGTCGTCTCCTTTCCACTGTTCCCACACTGTCCCATGTCCAGCGTTGCGGGTTGGAGCGCGGTCCCAGGGCGAGTCTTTTCCCCTCATTGTCGCCACAGATGGATCTTTCACACCATTTTATATCATGGGTAGGGGCGAAATACAGAATAAGAGACATGAAGCCAAAAACAGCTTAGTTTAGTGCCTAATTGTTCATCAAACCCGGGGTACCTCAAAAATGAGGGCTAAGTCAGCTGGGGATGTTACCCACCCACACTGATCGACTCTACTAGGTCTTCTCACCCCGAGAGGGCACCACCTCACTGCCAGTCACTTCAATTCCCCCGATAGCAGAGGGAAAAGCTTATCCTGCACAGGGCCAATCTTTTCCAAACCCTACCCCGGGAAAACAGCCCTGAGGTTAAGCCTCAGGTGGGCACCTGGGTGCCACCCCCTGCCCCCCTGCCGAAAAAAGCCCCAAAAAGGGGTTCGGCAGGCTGGGGACCGCCCTCCCCCTGTAGGTTTTCCCGAGGGCTTTGCCCCCCCAAAACTTTATAGGGGGTTTGGGGCCTGTGGGCGCAGGGGAGGAGTAACTTCTTCCCAAACCTGCACCCCCACATTTGCCCTCCCAAAAAAAAGGGACCTCCCGCCTGCCCTTCTTGCTGGTGGGGGGACACATCTTTTCCCCGCTATCCATTTTTCCCAACTTTTCCAGTGGGCTTTTTTAGGGGGGGGGAAAACGGGAAGGCCACCCCCCCCGAGCCCCCCTCACAAACCCCCCCGGGTGGGTAGGGGCAGGAGTTTTGGGAAGGGCCGAGCGTGTCCACCGCTTTGGGGCCCTAAATCGTACCTTTGGGGCCTCCGCTGCTCCAGATCCCCCCCAGTTTAGCATGGGACCGCAAGGTGCCCAGTTTTGGCCCCAGGGGGGAAATGCAGAAATCTGAGATGGAGAGGGTTGACCTGGGGGGGAGATTTTGCAAAAGCTGCTCCCCCTTTTTGCCTGAGCTAGCCCGTGGGGGGCTGCAAACGGAAGGGTGCAAAAACTTAAAATAATCTAGCTACCCCACCATCGCTCACATCCCATGCGCGTGAATCACCCACCATGGGTTTGGGGGATAAAAAAATTTGTAACCATATTTTTTTGGCCCTTACCCCTAGGGTTTAATTTTGTATTTGGCCCCGATCTATGGGTTTTATTTTCTTTTTTGTCTGGTTGGTGTTTAAAAAAAATAAAACCTTTTAGAAAATATATTTAAATCCCCCCTAAAACTTTAAAACACCCCCCCCACACCACACCACCCCCCAAAAAAAAAGGGTTGTCGGCCTTTTCCCCACCAAAACCCCCAAGTTTCCCAAATTTAAAAACCTTTTTTAATTTTAAAAATTTTTTTTAATTTATTTTTTTCCCAATTTTAAATTAAAAAAAAATTTTAATTTTATTTTTTTGGGGCCAAGTGTTTGTTTTTTTAATTTTTGTTTTTTTGGTTTGGTTGGAATTATTTAAATTTACATCCCCTTTTTGGGTTTTTGGTTAATTGTTAACTTTTTTTAAAAAGAATTTTAATCCAAACCCAAAAATAACAAACCCCAAAAACCCAAAATTACAAAAACTTAAATATATTAGTTTATTTGTGCCAAAATTTTTAAATTTCCCTTTGTTTATTATTTGCATCTATTTTTAAAAATTATAGTTTTCTCTTCTTTTTAAAATTTTAAAATTTTTGGGGATACTATTTTAAAATTTTCCTTCATTGTTTTCGAATTTATTCATGATTAAATTATTTGTTTTTTGGCACTTTTGTTTGGTTTAAATTTGGTGGGGTTTTTTTGCTTGTTGTTGGTTTTTTGGTTTTTCTATATTAAGTTTTATTTAGGTTTTTTACGTAAGGTTTTTTTTGGGGGGGGATACCTCCCCTTTGGGGAAAAGGGGAAAAAGGGGGAAAAAGGGGGAAAAGGAAAAGGGGGGGGGGAAAAATTTGGAAAAATTTTTTAAAACCCGGGAAATTTAAAAAAAAAAGGGCAAACCCGGGGGAAAAAAGGGTTTGGGGGGGAAAAAATTGAAAGGGGGGGGAAAAAAGGGGGTAGGAAAACAGGGGGGGAAAGGGGGGGGGGGGGGGGAAAATTTGGGGGGGGGAAAAAAAATTTTTAAGGGGAAAAAAAGGGGTTTTTAGGGGGAGAGGGGGAGGGAGGGGGGGAAAAGGGGGGGAAAAAAAGGGGGAAATTTTAAAAAAAAAAAAAATTTTTTTTTTTGGGGGGGGGGAAAAAGGGGGGAAAAAAAAGAAAGCTGAGAAAAGGGGGGGGGCCCCCCGTTAGAAGGGGGTTTTTTTTAACCCCCAAAACCCCTTTTAAGTAAAAAAAAAATTGAGTTATTATTGGGTTTTATGGCACTATTGTGGGGGAAAAGGTAATTTGGGCCAAAAGAAAAAGGGACATGGGAGTTTTGGGGCGGGAATTTGGTTTGGAAGTTGGTTTTCTGGTTTCCTTAAATTGTGCCTGAGGGGGAGGTCGGGCGGGGGGGAGTTAAAAAGGGGGGGTGTGGTGAACGGGGGGCCAAGGGGGATAAACACCCCGGGGTTTTCAGGGATATGCTAAATTAAAAAGTTTCCCTTTGGGAAAAGGGGTTTAATTTTTTCCTTTGGAAACGAAAATTTGAAGGGCCCCAAAATTTTTTAAAAATGGGGGGGTGGTTAGTGAGGAGAAGAAGAGGGGGAGAGAACGAGTTGGTTTAAGCCGGGTTGTAGGGTTTTGGGTGGGCCCCTTTGGGGAGAAAGACCCAAGTAAGCTATTTAATCGGGCAAGGAATTTCCCAGGGGGGAAATTTTGGCGTTTTTAAAATTTGGTACCGTTTCACTTGGACTGTACCGAACAGAAAACTTTGGGGGAAATTCATTAATGTTTCTTGGGCCCCCATTTTCCCAAACTATTGGGTCCCCAGCTTTTTATCAGTTGTCTTGGTTTTGAAATTTTTAAGGAAAGTTTTATTTAGGAATTGAAGTATTAATTTTGGAAATTTTATTGGTTTTTAAAATAAAATTTTAATTGGTATTGATTTAAACTTTTCGTCCTTTCCCCCCCTTAGGGGCCGGCCTTTTAATTGAAATTTTATAAATGTTGGTATTTAATTTTTTAAATTATGGTTGGGATGTTTAGGTTTTAAATAGTTTTAGGTAATAGGGCAAAGGGAGTTTTTTAAGGGATTCATTTTATTTATGTTTTTAAGTCTGAAATTTAAATTTAATAAATTAAAAAATAACATTAAAATTGTTTGATTAAACAAACCCTTTTCCGCCACCCTTTCCCCTACCCTTTTTAAAAAAAAATCCCCTTATTTAAAACCTTTTTATATAAAAAAAAAAAAAAGGTTTTTCTGCCTTTTTTTTGGGAATAACCCTTTTTGGTTAAGTTAGTTGGAATTAAGGGTTTAGAAGCTTTAATTGGTGTAATTTGGGAGAAGGTTATTGTTTCGGTGTTTTTGGGCGGTCCCCGGGTGCGTTTTGTGCGGGGTTCGTGGGCCCTTTTCTTTTGCCTATCATCCAGTCGTTTTGGGTTTTGGGGTTGAACAGCTTCCCTTCGGGCATGTGTGTGGTTTAAAGAGGTTATAAATGTAATTATATCCCCAAAATTTTATATTTAAAAAC
>NW_023655164.1:0-11251 GCF_015228065.2 Penaeus monodon
TGGTGAAATAGTCTGTGGTTGGCTATTTCAGAGGGATGAAGGAACTTACTGGAACAGGTACAGGACCCCTCTACTCTCACTGAGGTGAAACTTTTGGTGTTTCAGAGAGAAGAGGGATTCACGTTAACCCACCCTGCCAAAGAACACCCTGGAAAAAAGTCAGCTCCTCTCCCTCACTGATGGAAACAGTCTGTGGTTGGCTGTTTTCAGAGGGACGAAGGAGCTTACTGGAACAGGTAAAGGACCCCCCTTCTCTCACTGAGGTGAAACATCCTTTGGATGATTCAGAGAGAAGAAGGATTCACCTTAAAAACCGTCCTGCCATAGGAACCTCCTGGAAAAATGTTAATTTCTGTCCCTCACTGTGGTGAAACAGTCTGTGGCCGGCTGTTTTCAGAGGGATGAAGGAACTGACAGGAACAGGTGCAGGACCCCCCTCTTTTCTCAATGAGGTGAAACAACCTTTGGGCGTTTCAGAGAAAGAGGGGATTCACTTTGAAAAAGGGTACAGGTCCCCTCTGAGGAGCGGAGAGGAACTGCCTGGAAAAAGTGAAAGAGCTCCTTTCCTCACTGAGGGAGGAGCAGAAGTGTTCCCACCAATGATGTCCTGTAGGTGGAAGGACATCCCCTCTGGGATACTCCCAGAGGTTGACACCTACCCACGTGTTTGCCGTGCGTGGCACCCTTGTGAGCTGGGAGACTGGAGTCCTGGAGGTTGAGCGATGCCGTGCACGAGTACGCCCTGCGGCTAGCAACACGCCTCTTTGGTCCTCTATTCTGACAAGACAGGCGGCCTGATCCAGGCCGCCTGTCAATCGGCTGGTCTCCCTCTGTAATGAGCACTAAGTCATGAAGTAAGAATGACCCAAAAATTCGTCTGTGACCACCCTTTGTATACCTCACTTACTTGGTCTTTACTCATATGTTAATTATGTATACCTCATTTAATTAGTCTTTAGCTGGTAAGATAATTAGTACTTAAATAATTATTTAGAAAGATGATATTTTATTTTCTTAGAAAGATGATACTTTATTTTACTATTTTTGTATCAGGTGCTATATACGTTTACATTATTACACTAAGATAAAGAAACAGTGTAAATATGCGAGTCTACCCTACAAAGTTCAGTTTTCTTTGTTTCCCCCACAAGGCATTCTCTTTAATTAGAGGGTACGCAGTTATATTTCACTGTTGCTTATTATATTAAGGTTATATAATGGATATTTTAATGAAGAAACCAATATGTATTCATTTTTGTTTCTTGAGAAATTTATTTAAGTTCCGGTATTATGTATGTATGATTAAGACGAAACAATATGCTTGTAATATATGTGATCTGAGTAGATGTTAAAATGTTAAGAATATACAATGCTAAACCCTGATATTAGAGTCATAACCAGAGAGAGAGAGAAACGAAACAAGTGCCTGGTAGATGCTCGAAAGAGGTTAGTAAAATTCTTTAAATACCAGAAGTAAGAAAGAACATTCAGCTGTGCTAATATCAATAATAAAATTATAAAATACTATAGATCTGATTACAGACCCATAACAAAGTAATCATTTGAGAACACATTGGAAAATCATGGTAAATAGAATATCTTCTTCACAGCTAGTGGCTGACACGTGGCACTTGGATACCATTCAGATGTCTCTCTGTTATTATTGAGGATTTAAAACCCATTCAAGGAGTAAGTGTTATTGAAGTTTATAATAGAATAATACTATCTATGCTAAAATGAGTGTTTCATAAATATAATATAATGTATAAATATAAAACTACTCAGATCGTATATAATGGCATGAATCTATGCAATTTGTTTGTTTGTCAAAAGTAGTTATGTTCCTACAAGAAATTAGTTATATTGAACCTTTTATTGTTTTATCATTCCTAAAATAGAACCATTGTTTCTCTTTTTTTAGGAATGGGTTTTGTGTTTTTGTTCGGTTTTGTGGTGTTTGCTCCTGAGAAGTCCTTGGAGAGATCCACCAGATTGTAAAGCAGGTGCCATCCTTAGGAATCCTCTGAACTGATACAGGAAAGAAATGAAGGAATTTGAGGAAAGTCTGTACAGACAAAGGATTCAGGAAGGAAGACATAAAAGAAGGAATACACACATTAGTGGAGAAGTGGACCTCTGTGTTAATTAAGTTTTTTAATTGTACAAGTTTAATGATTTATAATTCAATATATCAAGAAATGTAAGATTATCAATTGTTTGATATTACCCTTCTCTCGGTTACCTCTAAGACTGAAATTAGATCATCAGTAACCCCTCTTATGATTTATATTTTTTATAGTGTGGGTTCATCAAGAGTTGACTCAGGTAATGATACAGGAGATTGATTGATTATTTAAAATTATCTGCCGCGTCAACAGCTAAGGTCATTAGCGGCGAATACCTTGTTAACTAGAAATATTAAAATGTTTAAAACTTTAAAAATCTATCAATAAATATCTTACAAATAATAAATAGATTAAAAATCAAAGCATAAATATTATGCTCTAAGTGCATAAAATTATTGCATAAACATTATGCATAATTAAATTTTATTGAAAATATTAGTCTCCCTAAGGAAATTAATAAGACCCTCTATGTCACAATCTTCCCCCAATACGTTTTTCAGTGTATATGGGGGAGACAAGTACATACGTCTTTGGTCTGAGAATGTTGCACATCTTTCCACTACATGTGCGATCGTTAATGGCTCTTGGCATCCTTCACAAAGTGCTTCATTTTTAGCCATCATTGGCCCATGAGTCAGTCTTGTGTGCCCGATTCTTAGTCTTGTTAATACAACTTCCACTTTTCGGTTGGGATGGATGCTAGTCGCCCAACTGCCAAGGTCATCTCTAATGTCTCGCAGTTTGTTTCTGGAGGTATGCCTCCATTTTTCCCTCCATTTATCACGAAGACAACTTCTGATGCTGGGTTTCAGGTCGGTGTGTGGGAGAGGAAAATGAGCATCACAAGGCTGAGCGGCAGCTGCCTTTGCCTTCTGATCAGCTCGCTCATTCCCACTGATACCAACATGCGCTGGCACCCAACATAGAGTTATCTTTTTACGTGTTGACATCAGTGCAAGCCAATCTTGAACCTCCCTCACTAATGGATGTGATGAGTTTAAGCTCTTGATTGCTTGTAAGGCACTACGAGAATCACAATATATCACAACAGAATGGTTCGTAAGATCTCTAGTCATCTTAACTGCTGTAAGGATGGCATGTAACTCTGCAGTGAAGATCGAGGCTGCTAGAGAAAGACTGCCAGATGCAATCTTCCTTCTGCTCACTGCTGCAAAACCCACGCCATTTTCAGATTTCGAACCATCTGTATAAATTGCATCTGATCCCCGGTATTTAGAAATGTGCTGAAGAAATTTCTCTCGGACTTCTGCTTCGGATCTCTCCCCTTTCCCAATTCCGACTAAATCCAGCTCAACTTGATTAGTCCAAGGCGGAAATTGGGGAATTCCAACAGCCAGAACCTTAGTGAGACTCAAATTAAGATCTTCCACAAGATTCCTCATTCTCCTACCATAGGATCGGCTATCTTCAAGAGGTTGAAAACCAATCTGGATGTAGGAGATCCTGGAATCCTTTGTAGTCTCGTGTAGTAAATCAGGTTCATGTATTCTCGGTGTAATGAAAGAGGTGGTTCTCCACTCTCAGCATACAGGGACTCCACAGGTGAAGACCTGAAAGCCCCAGTACAGATTCTGAGAGCTTCATTATGAACCGAGTCTAACATCCGTAGAACAGTGGGAGTTGCAGATGAATAAGCTTCACATCCATAATCAAGCTTACTACGAATAAGCGCTCGGTAAAGCCGTTGTAGCGTTGTGCGGTCTGCACCCCAAGATAGATGTGAAAGAACCCGCAAAATACTAAGTGCTTTTGTAGCCTTTACTTTCAACTGTTTGATGTGAGGCACCCATGTAAGCCTTGAGTCAAAAATTAGACCCAAGTACTTCACCTCTTGGACAAATTTCAGTGGGTTTGCTCCTAAATAGAGGGAAGGATGGAATTTTCCTCGTTTGTGGAAATGTATAGCCATGGTCTTGCTTGGGGAAAATTTGAACCCATGATATGTTGTCCACTGTACAACCTGATTTATTGCAGCCTGCATGTGTCCTTGCACATCCTGTAAGCTTCCTCCTGAGCAGTACAGTGTAAAGTCATCCACATACAGATTACATGAGACGAACTTGGAACAGCCTTTACAATGTCATTTATAGCAATGGCAAACAGGGTCACACTAAGACACTCCCTTGTGGGACCCCTCCAGCTGATCTTCCAGATTAGAGAAACTGTTTCCCACCCGAACTCTAAATTTCCTGTTAGCAAGGAAGCTTTGTATGAAGGTAGGTAATGCTCCTCTTAAGCCAATGTCATACAACTTCTTGAGTATGCCATGCTTCCAAGTAGTATCATAAGCCTTTTCAAGGTCAAAGAAGACTGCTATCATGTGACGTCGCTGTGCGAAGGAATTCTGTATAGCAGTTTCCATCCTTACAAGTGCATCTGTGGTCGATCTCAATCTTCTAAACCCATATTGATATGGAGTCAGCACGTTTTCCTTTTCTAGCATCCATGTCAACCTGAAGTTTACCATTTTCTCCATCAGCTTGCAGATGCAGCTGGTGAGGGAAATTGGTCTGTAATTTCCTGGTGTGGAAGCATCCTTGCCAGGTTTAGGGACAGGAATGATTATAGACTCTTTCCATGTGGATGGCACTGTACCCTCCCTATATATCCTATTGAATAGGTCCAACAAGAACTTTTGGGATCTCTCTGGTAAGTGAGATATCATTTGGTATGGAATATCGTCACTTCCTGGGGCAGTCTTACGGCAGAGCTGCAAAGCAGAGTCCATCTCCTTGCTCAAAAATGGCAAGTTGTATGGAAGTTCTGCTGCAGTCCTACTGAAGAACGACACTGGGTGTTGTTCCTGTTCAGCCCGAAGAGTGGAGAATCGGGCAGTGTAAGATGCTCCAGAGGAGATCTCTGCCATGGATTTAGCTAGCTCATTAGCAACATCTTTTTTATCTGTGATGATTATGCCATCAATCTTCAAAGCAGGTGGTGACAGTGATGTGCTCTTTCCAGCGATCTTACGTACCTTGTCCCATACCCATGCTAAGGGGGTCCCAGAGTTAATCAAGGAGACATACTGTCTCCATGACGTCCGTCTGGCCTCCTTTAGCACTCGCCTGGCCTTGGCTCGGGTCTTTTGTAATGGATCAAGGTTACATCACTGGGGCGTCGTTTCAACTGCCTTAATGCAGCTTTTCTTGCTCTGACAGCTTGTTGGCATTCATCAGACCACCATGGTACTGGAGGTCGACGGTAATGCCCGCTACTTTTGGGAATGGATGCTTCTGCTGCAAGGTGAATTCGTGATGTGAAGTGATTAACAGCATCTTGAACACACTGGAAATCATTCACAGATCCATGCAATACTGCAGTTGATCTAAAAAGATTCCAGTCCGCATGTTCAAGTCGCCATCTCTGCACTCCATTGGCTGGAATACCATTCACCTCCTCCAAAAGTATTGGAAAATGGTCGCTTCCATGTAAGTCTTCCATAACCTGCCAAGTGAAATTCATCTGTGAATCAGGTGAGACAATTGACAGGTCTATATTGGAGAATGTCCCAGTTTGAATTTGGAAATGTGTGGGAGTGTCACTGTTCAATAAAACTGCATCTACTCTTAGGAGCAAGGACTCCAAGGCCCTTCCTCGAGGGTTGCACAGTCTCCCAGAGGTGATGCCGACCATTGAAATCTCCCAAGAGTAGAAATGGATGTGGCAACTGCCCAAGTAGATCTTCCAAATCAATTATGTTGAGATTATGTGGAGGAAGGTAGATAGATGCAACAGTGTAAGGTCGTGTCAAGCCTATTCTCACAGCCTTCACCTGCAGTGTTGTCTGCAGGTGGATGGCCTGGAAGGGAATATCTTGACGTACCATTACTGCTACTCCTCCATGAGGTCCATTGTCAAAAGTCCCATAATGGGCTTGAATTTGGAATCCTCTCAGGGAAATCGGATGATTTTCCCTGGTCATAATCTCTTGTAGGCATACACAAACTGGGTTACATGAAGCTATCAGATGTTGCAGTTCTTCCCATTTTGCATGAATTCCCTGACAGTTCCATTGGATTAGTGTATCCAGTTCTTTAAATTATTTTTTCATAAGGTGTTTGGCAGCACCTGTGGTCAAGGTTTGCCCTACACCTTTAGGCTGTCCCTTCCTGGATCTTGGGAGAGTCTTTTGAGGGGTTGTTTACCCGTGGAACTAGTTTCCACAGGCTTCCTTTTGACAGGCTCAGGATTTCTTTGCCTGGACAAAGAACGGACCTGAGGCTTTGCTTCAGGGGCATTCTGCCTAGCAGCAGAGGCCCCTGTGGATGTGGTGGCAGCTGGAGCTGTCACTGTTGAGACCCCTGGAGCCTTCCTGACGGCTCCAAAGACCCCACCTTGAAATGAGTCTTTTGAACAGACTCAGGATTCCTTTGCCTGGGCAAAGGACAAACCCGAGCCTTTGGTTCAGGGGCATTCTGCCTAGCAGCAGAGGCCCCTGTGGATATGGTGGCAGCTGGGGCTGTCACCATTGAGGCCTCTGGAGCCTCACCTGATGGCTCCAAAGACCTTACTTTGGGAGGAGGAGTCTCTTCAATAGACCCCTCACTCCTACTCCGTTTCTGGTGGAATTCGCCAGAGGCAGTTTCAGCAATTGGGACTGAGGTTTAAAAGAAGTGGCAGAGTGTGTGGTGTAAGAAGCATTGGAAGGCAAGGGTTGGTGGGAAGGAGGATGGGCCAGAACCGAAGCAAAGGATTTACCTGGCTGTGCAAACAGCACACGGGCACGTCGCTTTGCCTCTGGAAAACTAACTTTCTCCTTGCTCCTTATTATCAATACTTCTTTCTCAAATTTGTACCTTTTACACTGCTTTGAAGAAGCTTCATGAGCTTCTTTGCAGTGGTAACAGCATATTGGACCTGGACAGTTGTCATCTCCTTGATGACCTGTCGTACCACACTTAACACATATTCTTGGTTGTCCATTTTCCTTAAAACGGCAAGAGTTGGCTCCATGCCCATAACCCTGGCAGTGGAAGCACCGCATAGGGTTGGGTACATATGGCTTTACCTTGAGGTGGTACCATGCCAACTTAACTGATTCTGGAAGGACCAACGTATTAAAAGTTAGAAGGAGAGCTGGTGTAGACTGTTCCAAACCGTCAACTTTCTTCTTAAAACGTTTTACTGCCACTACATTAAAATTTTCTAGTTCCTCTAACAGTTTCTCCTCAGAATACCTCATCAGGTCTCGGGAAAAGACAATTCCCTTACACTGATTGAGGGTTTTGTGAGGAGAACATGAAACTTTAGCCCCAGGAATGTCGCATATCGCACGCAGACGGTCACTCTCGTCTGGTGACGAAACCTCAACTATTAGGCTACCATCTCGCTGTGGGGTGATGCGAGGATCACGTTGACATACTTCAACAATTTTTCGATGTACTTCGAAAATATCAAGATTCATGATTGATACACCTTCAATGGTCTTAACTACCAGGTACTTACTATATGAAATGTTTTCATATTTACCAGGTAAGATTTCCTTAGTGGATTGAGGAGGACTTTTCCCTTTACCTGGGAACCATTACGATTCCCATTCTTGCCCTTTGGAAGCTGGAAAGGTTCCAAAGTGACAATACGTGATGTTCCAGAGGGAATGGTCGGGGGATTGCGTAGGTCGTCAGGGAGAGAGCTAGATCTTTGTAAATTTGTAGTACTCATACAAATTGGAATTCTTCATTTCCTCAACCCCCACCCACCATGGAGTCCAACGAGGGGAAGCTATAGTTGGGGCTCAAAATCTCCCAACAGCCACAGGGGTAATGAGGAAATATACGCAGCCACTATTACAGTACTGATGGCAGTCGCGGGACCTATGCGCTACCGACTAAATAGTACCTGCTTGAGCCTAGCCATATTTGACCAGCCGATTGACTTGACCGGGCCTTGATCAAGCCGCCCGTCTAACCAGAATAAAGGACCAAAGAGGTGTGTTGCTAGCTGCAGGGCGCAGCGTGCAGCATCGCTCAACCTCCAGGACTCCTGTCTCCTGGTAATACGGGATGCCACGCACGGCAAACACACGTGGGAGAGTTCTCCCTGGTCCAAGATGGAATGAACCAGGGGTGGGTGCACCATCCCCTCTCATAGGCCTTGGTGCACCAGGAAGCCATTTTGTCTCATCCCTCACTGGTGACCCCTCCAGTATGGGTAGCCCTCTGGTCCGGCTCACCAGATCATTGGGACCTCAAGCCCCCCCACCGCGGCAAGGCGGCTTCCATTAGGGGGGTGATACAGGAGAGCTCACACTTGACGTTAATTAATTGTGCCCCCTCTAGATAAAGCCCGAGTGGATTTCCCAGTAGAAAGGGAAATAGTGGCTTTGACCATAGAGAGGAAAGAGGGCCCAATACACCTCGGGAGGCTAGGGTCAAGCAGTCATGCTGCCGTTGGTACCCACACCGTCCATGCGTACCAGTGCAATCGGCTAATTGGCTGCGTATATCCACTCATCACCCCTGTTGCTGTTAGACATTGGTTCTAGCACTCAGCTTCCCCTTGTTGGACTCCGTGGTGGGTGGGGGCGTGAGTGGATGAAGCACTGCCAAGTATATGGAAAATCAAAATC
Organism: Penaeus monodon; assembly: GCF_015228065.2. NCBI lineage: Eukaryota > Metazoa > Arthropoda > Malacostraca > Decapoda > Penaeidae > Penaeus > Penaeus monodon. The sequence goes on from NW_023655164.1 coordinate 8,716, forward strand.
AAAATCCCCCACAGACAGACCTTACTGTTGACGACCCGTGCAAGGCCCAGACCACGGCAGCCACCCTGAAGCCTTACGTGCCTCCGGGTGGCAAAAGAAAACCCCGAGCACAGGATGACACTGTCATGCCTGCTGCCAAGATGGCGGACAAGACGAAAAAATCATGTACAAACATGTCTGTCCACCAGATTGTCCAACAGATGGACTCTCGTGCTGGCCCCTCCAGGCCAGCACCCAGACCAGGAAGGTCTCTGAGCTCCCCTCAGACGACCCCACTGACTGAATCAGGAGCACCAGCTGAACCAGCCGAAACAGCTGGTGCCTCCACGAGCAAGCCCCAAAACCGAAAGGGCGGACCGAAACGGCCGAGGCCGGAGACCGACTCTGATGGCGAGTCTGGACCCCCAAGGCGTTTCCCGCAATTTAAGGTCCCCGTCAAACCCGAAGGCTTCGACAATGCCTACCAAATGGTAAGGGCATTGGAGAGCCAGCGCAAAATCCGGCTGTCGATCCGGGTTGCGCGAGATCAGGGCATGATCATCATGCCCAAAGATCAAGCCACCCTTTGTTTCCTGCAGGAAACAAAGGAGCTAAAAGATGGGAGGAAAGTGAGCCTCTCGCCACTGAATCCCGAGGAAAAGAGAGTCAAGATGGTGCTACTTGGCTTCTCAGTCTCATACGATGTGGAGGTGATAGCAACACACCCACAGGTCGTGGAGGCTTCCCGATTGTCGAAGGGGAAGACTCCAACCAGGCAAGTCCTGGTGACCATGAAAGGTAGCCCAAGCTCCACCCTTGATCTGGGTAACTGGGGTACCTATCACCTACGCACTTATGTGCCTGAACCACTTCGGTGTTTCAAGTGCCAGAAGTACGGACACCACCAGGCTAACTGCACAGCCAAGCCAAAATGTGGTGTCTGTAGCAAGGCACACAATACCGAGGTGTGCATCAAGGCACATAAAGAAGAAAAGAAGGACACAACAGCCAAATGTCCTAACTGTGCCAAGAGGCATCACGCCTGGAGCCTGGCTTGCTCTGTCAGGAAAGAGGCGGCCCTCAAACGGCAACAGGTTGCTAAGAAGCGACCAGACTTTGTTCCTGCCCCCCCCAGGCACATGCGTCTGGGGGAGGAACAAAAGCGAAAAGGCTTCCCGACCTCCTAAGAGGAAGGAAGCTGCCCCCCAGTCGAAACCGGAGATCTCCGACAATCAGGAGTTCCCCCAAGTAAAGTAAGTGCAGAGGAACCACAGGAAGAAAGGTTCCAACAGCACCACACGGTCCTCCCCAGACCCAGAAGACATGTTCTTCGACGAGGGGGACATGTCGATCCTGATCACTGCTGTAGTCACAGCAGTGGCAGTATCCTTGTCCAGGACTAAGGAAGAGGCAGATAAGGCAGTCGACGTTGCCATGACGACATTCAAACAGACTGTGAAAAGCATAAAGGGAAGGAAGATGGAGAGGGCCAAATCAGCCCAATCCTTTCCCTCACCCCAGGTCGAGATTCCCCTCCCCACTCCAACCCAGGCTATGCCCTCACAGGCAGAGCCTAGCCAGGCTATGCCCTCACAGGCAGAGCCTAACCAGGCTGATTCATTGCCACAAGCCGAATCAGAAGAAGCTGAGCCTGCCCAGGCAAGGCCAGCCAATGCAAAGAAACAGCCTGGCCAGAGAAAAAGCCAAACACGAAAAGTCAGAGCTACCAAAGGCTCTCCACCCACCAGTGGATCCAGGGATAGCCTGACAGCCGAAGGAGACCCATCAAGCAGTGAGGATCTCACAATGGAGTTGTCAGACTCCGACCGTCAATCCGAATGTGACGATGTCTCTGATGTAACTACCAATTAGTAACATCATGACACGCAATCTAAGTATTCTGCAGTGGATCATCTGTGGCTTCTCCTCAAGGAGTGCCATCCTCCACGCAATAGTGCGATCAAGGAATCAGTGACATCGTCATGCTCCAGGAGACATTATCAGTGGAAGCTGTTCGCTTCTCCAGGTATCACGTCTACGCGCTGCCACGTTCCGATGGCAAAAGAGGCCTGATGACCCTGGTGAATGCAACAATTCCCTGCTCCGCAATAGCCGATGCACCGCACTGTGGAGAAGATGTTGAATCTCTTGCCGTCGAGATTCAACTGGCCGAGGGACCCCTGAAATTGTACAATGTGTACAGCCGGCCTCACTGTAGTAGCTTAGACATCAGCCAGGTATGTGCTTCCGCAGCACATGACCGAGTGATCATAGGGGGAGACTTTAATGCACACCACCCCATCCTGGCTCCCTGCAGGGCACCGGATGTGGCTGGCCGTCACATAGCCAACGTGTTTGAGACATTCCCTAAGATCGCTCTCCTCAACAGCCAGGAGCCAACGCATGTGAGAGGAGGGGTCCTAGACCTCACCCTGGCCACTGCGACTCTGGTGGAGAGGATTGGCTGGCGTGTCGATGAGACCGTCACTAGTGACCATTATGGCCATAGTATGACAAAACCCTCCCAGATGGAAACGACAAGGCCAATGGCAGGCCA
>NW_023655164.1:11351-18851 GCF_015228065.2 Penaeus monodon
TCCCCCAAAAAGCGTGAGACCCTAGCCATGCACTAGTCATAGTACTTCGTACTTTCCATCATGAGCACCTGCACGTAGAGGACGACAACCATGCCGAGAAGCTCTTCTCGAAGGATGTCGTCCTGACCCTCGAAAAACTTGGCTTTTCCCCGATAATCCCCATTGAAATGAAGGCTAAGCTTACGCTTGTCTTAAAGAAATTGGACCGACAAGTTGTTAACGAGTCCGAATTAGATATTGAGGAAGAGATCTCATCTTCCTTCCCAGATGCCCAGGTAGAAGACATCTATGTCATGAAGCCTAATTATATAATCAAAATAAGAATTTCAGACCATGCTACAGCCAAGAATATTAAAGAGAAGGGGATATACCTCTTCAAGGTATATGTTGCCCCTTGGCAAATAGAGTTTGAGAGGTTCACACCTCTAAAGCAATGCATGAACTGCTTTGGTTATGGGCACCTGAAAACCCATTGCAAAGCAGAAAAAAGAGCCAGATGTACTGAGTGCGGCTCTAATACCCACTCATTTAGGGACTGTAGGAGTTCCGTGAAAAAATGCCTTAACTGCGGCGGTGCCCATAGGACATTTGCCAACAGTTGTCCCATCAGGAAGGAGGCTATGAAAATCTCCCAGGAGAAAGTCAGGGAGAAAGAAAAAGAAATGGAAATTAAACCATACAAGACCGTGGCCCAAAAGACTGCACAGGAAACTGTACAGGCTACCACCAATGCCTGGAAACCCCTGATCAACCAGGTTCGCCAGGAGATAAAACATACTAAAACTGAACCCTCTATCCACCTGGCCCTCCCTAACGACCTCTCAAGGGAGATTCTCATAGTCCTCCTCCATGCACACATGCAGAATATCATTGCCCCTGAAAAGGGGTTTCGATATCATGCAAAAGTGGCACTGGAGGCTAACAACCTTCCAGCCCTCGATCTCGGGGAATCTGACTCCTGGGGCATCCTGAAGGTGATTAAACCCCCTAGCCAACCCCCTAGCCAGACTGCTCAGGCCCAGCCTGAACAACCACAGCCCCAGCCACCAAAGCCTCAGCCTGCACAGGCCCAGGCAGCGGAGCCCCATCCTGCACAAGCTCAGGCCACTGAGCCCCTTCCCCAGTCACTGGCACCTCAACCTGTTGAGACCCAGTCACTGGAGCCCCAGTCAGTCCCCCCCCCCCAAAGCAACCTCGGCACCTCCCTCTCGCCAATCAGTAAGGCCAAAAACCATAAAAATCCCCACTGTCTTGGAGCTCAGAGATATCCCCAGTGATATCCCTTTGAGCACCCCTGATGCCCTACCTCCCACACCTGACCTTGTGGAGCACAGTGGAACCTTCACTGATGACGAGGGGCTGGAGTGCCTCATTGACGGGACTGCAACAGACCCCAATCACTATGGCATCCGGCTCTTTTCTGAAAATCCCTCCAAGTACCAGTACTCAGATCGATTTGAAATTGGCTCTGAAATAAAAAATAAAAGAATAAAGTGGTTAGTAACGAAAAGAGAGCATACCATCATGGTCACAGTAAAGAGGCTACACAAACACCTCAAGGAAGGTAACTTGCGTGTCACAAACGACATAATTGAACACTGCCCTAACATAAACAAATTAAATAACGGGTACTTCCTTGAATAACAACACAAATACACATGACACACCATACACTACACTCTCGCCTCACCATCATACAACACAACGTACTCACTGGACAACACGAAAAACTGAACTGTGCAACACATACAGAAAACACGACCCACACATCATATTCATTAACACCCATGGGCTCAATAACACCATCCCACTCAAAATCTACATGTACACCATCTACTCTTCCAACAAATCACAAGAAAGAAGCGATGGCGTAGCAATTGCGATCAGAAACATTTCACACAAAATCATCAAAAACTTTCAGTCAGACCTTCTGGCAGTCGAAATTAATACACCACATGGACCCATTATACTAGCAACACTATACATTCCACCAAGAAGACCTTATATACCAGAACCTGACATCTTGCAGCTCCTGAGGCATAACAAACCAATATACATCAAGGGAGACTAACACAAACCACGCACTCTTTGGTTACAACCACACAAACACCGTTGGCAGAGGCCTCGCCTCACTCATACAACAAGGCAGACTCACACACCTCGGTCCACACACACCAACATATATAGCACATAACAGAGCAACAACACCCGACATAATCTTGGCAAATCACAGAGCACAACTACACCACCATATCACAACAGGCGACGTCACATCCAGCGACCACTTCCCGGTCATCTCAACACAACCCCGAGAATCCTTCAAACATGCAAACTGGGAGGGCTTCAGACAAGCACTTGAAGACACACAGGTAACTGATCTCGAGGGGCAGCCCACACACACAATAAACACCCACCTTGAACAGTGGTACACAGACATACAGACGGCCCGACAGGCCAACATCCCCAAAACAACACACAAAACTATCCCTTACTACAGAGAAACACATCGTCTGAAATTGCTTAAAATACAATACAGACACCAACACGAACTAGCACTAACACGGGGCTGGGACGCACAACTACGCACACGATACAGAGAAATCCAAACACAAATTACACACGAAATTAAAGTAATGAACAAACACCACTGGGAAACACTCACGCTAAGACTATGTCAAAACACTAAAGACCCCAAGAAATTTTGGAGTTCCTTCAAAAAACTCATGGGGTCGAACAAACAGACAATCACATACATATACAACACACACAGACAGAAGGTTGAATCGGTGGAGGAGATGGAGCCTCTCCACAGGGAATTCTGGCAACAGAATTTCCAAATCTCCCCCACCGAGAACGCCTGCTTTCATCACACCAAAGAGACCGAGGTTACAAACTACATACAACAGCATAGGAACATAATTCTCCCAGAGAACATCATTACACTAAACACTCTCACAGAGGACAGTCCCCTCTCCACACCAATCACTCCAGAAGAAATAACAAACACAATCAAACGCACCAAAAACACAACACCAGGAGCAAGCAACATAAACAAAACAATCATTGAACATCTCCCACCCAGAATGATCAGCAGACTACGCCATATCTTCAATGCAGCACTGGCAACAGGATATTTCCCTGACAAGTTCAAACACGCCACACTCACCTTAATACCTAAACCAGGGAAATCTACACACGAGGTGGGGAATTACCGCCCCATCTCACTCTTAGAAGTCCCAGGAAAACTACTAGAGAGGGTAATAGCACAGAGACTCATCCCACACCTTGAAAACAACCAAACACACAACATTAGGCAATACGGCTTTCGCCCACACAGGGGGACCGAAAGTGCCATCGCCCTCGCTTACGAGGAGATCGCTCTCGGTCTCGCTAACAAACACCAGACGAACGCAATACTACGAGACGTCAGCAAGGCCTTTGATAAGGTCTGGCATGACGGTCTCAAATACAAGCTAACACAACTACACCTGCCCACACACTTCACACGCCTTCTCTGTAGCTTCCTGGATGACAGGACTGCCACAATACGCCTGGGAGCCCACCTAGGCACCCCTATCCACCTCAGAAGTGGAGTACCACAGGGAAGCGTATTATCGCCAACCCTCTATATCCTGTATACAGCCAATCTGCCAGAACCGACACCATACAGCAACTATATTTCCTATGCAGACGATATCACGCAGATTATCACACACCCCTCTAAATCACAACACTTCATGAAACGAACAACAGAAAGAGCTATACAGAACATCAACACATTTGAGCACCACTGGAAAATACAAACAAACATAAACAAATTCAAACTCATACCCATAGCACGCAAAAAATCACAAACAATCACAATCAACAACACCAACATTCCATACACCCACACAGGAAACATTCTCGGACTCGGACAACACACGTCAAACAAAGAATAGCACAAGCAAAAACAACACTAACCAAACTAAAACGTTTTTCATGCAGCACACCACAAACAAAACTCAGACTTTACAAAACAACTGTCAGACCCATCTTAGAATACACTGCTATCCCACTGGTTGCAATATCACACTCACAAAAACTCCGAATGCAATCAGTACAGAACAAAGCACTACTCTGGGTACACGGCGCAACTCTTCTAGACCGAATTTCAGCAGAAACACTACACAGAACATACAACATGGAACCACTAAACACACGCATACACAGACGAGGCAAAAACACCTGGGCCAGACTACGCGAACAAGAAGACGAACAATATAACAACATCCTTGAAAAACACACAAACACTCACACAAACCACACCTGGTGGCCCAGAACACTACCAATCACAGAACACGAAACACCCACACCGATATACACACACACACACACCGACCCTGACCTGTGACCATGACCATGTCTTAATTTTAAGTTATTAAAGGCTTAAAAGAAAAAAAAAAAAATAAAAATGAATAAAACCAGAAGTCACCCTCAGAATCCCCAAAGGACTGGCTAATCCACGCCGCACAGCACCTGTAATATCAATATCAAATAGAGCGACCATCGGTTCTGCCAGCTCACCTGTGAGCACACCTGCGCGCGGCACGGATTAGCCAATCACGGGGGAGAGAGGGCTGGCCACCTTGACGTCTTTCAAAGATATAAACTCGGCGGCGCTGTTACCACGGCTAGTCACTTTGCCCGCTTCGGCCCGCCTAGTGGTCGTGGGATCAGCGCCGACGAACTATAAACGGAAAGATTCCAAGGACTGAACATCTTACAAACTTGCTATGGGAGTGCACTCGTGCAATTGCATAAGGCAGACACGCGAATCAGAGGACGAGCAGGATGGAGATGTTCTACGGAAAAAGGGAGAAAAAAAAATATATACTCCTGAAAAAAAAAGCCTTCTATTTTTATGTTATATTACGCCTGCCTTCGCACATTTAACCCTCATCCTACGTTTGCTTGTTTTTGTTCTGCCTTGTTCCCGTTCGATCATTTATTTACATTCCGTTGTTGACTTTACCACTTTCTTTGATAATCTTTGTTTGTTTAATTGTCTTCTATTCTTCTTGTTCTGCTCTGTTCTGTTCTGTTATGTTATCAGCTTTTACATCTCAGTTACTTATATGTATCTATGTTTATGTATCTATGTTTATTTATGTAACATGCTCCCTTTTCGTTTCCACCCATTTGCAATATCCAGACCTAGTTGTCAAGAATTCACTCCCCACGATTTATATTACAATATACCACTTTATTCTTTTATCATCTACCACTCAATTATCACTTAAATCACCCCATCCCACATCACATCTCACCCATCCCCCTTCTGTCCCTATCTAGATTTCTTTCCCCTTCATCACCCATTACCTATCGTTTTATGCAACATATTTCTCATTCTGCCACTGGAGTCCCCTAACCTCTTTTCTTTTTTCTTTTGTTCTTGTTTAGTTCTTAGCAATTAAAAAACAAAACAAAATACAAAACTGATATAAATACAAAACAAAATATAAAAGTTAAAAAGTAATAAAAATAAAATAAAAAAAATAAAGTTATTGAATCACATTCATATTAGCCATAAGTTTAACTAGTTCTTGTTCTTGTTCTTGTTCTTAGCAAAAAAAAAAAAAAAAAAAAAAAAAAAAAAAAAAAAAAAGCTTAGCTATATTGTTCTTTGTTTCTCCTTATTAATCTAGTTATTGAAAACAACAACAAAAAATCAATAAAAATCATAAAACGTAAAAAAAAAATAAATAAATAAATAAATAAATAAATATATATATAATTATATATATATTTATTTAAAAAAAAGAGGTGTTTATTTCAAATAATCTTTAAGTAGCAAACACTTATACCTTCGGTCAGTATTAGAAAATCAAAATCAAAGTTAATCACTCACCTCCCCCCCCCCCCCGAAACTCCAGACATGAGAGATATATAATTATATATTTACCATGCAAGGGGTTTTCGCCCCCCTACTTTTCCAACCTCCAACTTCCTTAAATTTCACCACTTTACCTTCTCCCCCCCAAAACTTCGATTTCTTCACCTCTTTACTCCATTATTTATGCTTTTGCTTACAAACTTGCTACGGACTCTGACTCGATTGCCTGTGATTATGGGAGTGCACTCGTGCAATTGCATAAGGCAGACACGCGATTCAGAAGACGAGCAGGATGGAGATGTTCTACGGAAAAAAGGGAGAAAAAAAATAAAACTCCTAAAAAAAAAAAAAAAAAAAAAAAAAAAAAAAGCCTTCTATCACTGTTATTCTATGTTCGTACCCTATGTTTACTTGCTTTTGTTTTGTTTTTTGTTCCCGTCTCGTCATCTATTTACATAATGATATTTACTTCCCTATTTACTTAACTACCATTTTTGTTGACATTCCTTATTTTCTCTCTGCTGTTTTTGTTCTGCCTTTGTCCTTTATACTATGTTATTATTATGTTATTATTGCTAATCACCATTTTTATCACAATTACCTATGTCTATCTATGTAACATGCTCCCTTTTCGTTCCCACCCAATTGCAATAGTCAGACCAAGTTGTCAAGAATTCACTCCCCACGATTGATAATATACCACTTTATTCTTTTATCAACTACCACTCAAATCACCTCATCCCTCATCACATCTCACCCATCCCCCTCTGTCCCTATCTAGATTTATTTCCCCTTGATCACCCATTACTCACCGTTTTTGTAACATATTTCTCATTCTGCCACTTGAGTCCCCCAGCCTCTTTCTTTTCTTGTTCTCAGCATCTAAAAAACAAAATACAAAATTAAAATGAAGATAAAACAAAATATAAAAGTTTAAAATAATAAAATAAAATAAAAAACTAAGTTATTTACTTCTATTCATTTAATTGTAAATTAAACTTGTTCTTGTTCTTAATAATAATAATACAAAAATAAATAAAATAAAAACTTAAAAAGTAATAAAACCAATAAAAATCATTTAGTTAGAATTAAGATTAGATATTCCTTGTTACCACAATCCACTCTCCTTATTAATCTAGTTTAAAAATAAATACAAAAAACAAACAAACAAACATAAAACGTAAAAGTAGAAAAAAAAGTATATAAACAAAAATAAATATATATATATAACTATATATGTATATATTTATTACATAAAAAAGAGGCGTTTACTTCAAATAACAAATAACAATAACGTAATCATCGGCTACTTTTCGCAAATAACATAGAAATAGATCAATAACTTACCTCCCCCCCTCCCCTCGATCCAGACATGAATGAGAAATATAAATTCAATATATTTACTATGCAAAGGGTTTTCGCCCCCCTACTTTTCCAATCTCTAACTTCCTTAAATTTCACCACTTTACCTTCTTCCCCCCCGCCCTTCGATTTCTTCACCTCTTTACTTCATTGTTTATGATTTATGATTCAGTACAACAGGACATCAGCAGCTGAAGAAGAAGGACCTCTCCTCTCCTTCCTCCCCTCTCTCCCTGCGGTGAATCGGTCCTTAATTGGACGAT
>NW_023655165.1:0-2500 GCF_015228065.2 Penaeus monodon
TATAAAAATATATATATATAAAATATATATATATATATATAAATATATATATAAATGTATATATATTTAAAATATATATATTATATATAAAATTTTATATATAATATTATATATATATATATATATATATATATATATATATATATATATACATATATATATAATATATATATTTTATATATATATATATTTATATATATATCTAAAACATAATATAAATATATATATATATATTATATATAATATATATATATATATTTTATTTTATATATATACACACATTATAATATATATATAATATATAATATATAATATATATTTATATATAAAACACATACACATGTAAAATATGTATATATATATATATATATATATATATATTTTTTTATATATATATTATATATATATATATAAACTATATCTATCTATCTTTTCTATCTTTTCTATCTATCTTATCTATCTATCTATCTATCTATATATATATATCTATATTATATAAATATATTTAATATATACATATAGAAAAAATATATATATTTATATATATATATAAATCTATAATAATAGATAGATAGATGTAGATAGATAATATAGATTTTTATATATATATATAATATATATATATTATATAATATATTTTATATGTATATGGTATTATATATATATATATATATATTATATAATTTTAAAATAATATTATAGTAAAAAAATAAATAAATATTTATATATATATAATATTTTATAATATATATATATATAATATATATATATATTATATATATTATATAATATATATATACATATATTATATATATATATATATATATTATATATATATATATCCCAAAAGACACCCCACAACATATAAGAAAATAGTAATTAAATGTAAGGAACTTGTTTACTCTTTTTATGTCATACCTCAAAATTATCAACAAGCATAAATAAGGTTTTATAAATAAATACCTACCAATTCTAATACTTACTAAAATCTTATTTATATAATTACAGAAAAAGAAGAAAGTAAATGAAAAAGAATCTCGCACTTTTACTCGCTTTTTAGTTTTATTATGGATCGGTAGCCCGCGTATCAGGCCAAGATGAAATACGTCTCGGGCTTCTGGCTTGTTCAAAGCAATGAAATATTTACAAGCACACTGATTCGTAATAGCCTATATATGTAAATAAATAAATAAATAAATATATAAATATATATACATATATATATATATATATATATATATATATATATATATTATATATATGATATATATAATATATATTTATGTATATATATATATGTATATATGTATAAGTATATGTATATGTATATGTATATATGTATATATATGTATATGTATATATACATATTATATTATATATATATATATATATATATGTATATATATATATATATATATATATATATATATATATATATATATATATATATGTGTGTGTGTGTGTGTGTGTGTGTGTGTGTGTGTGTGTGTGTGTGTGTGTGTGTGTGTGTGTATATATATAATATATATATTATATATATATATATATATATATAAATAATATATTTATATATATATATATTTATAAATATAAATATATAAATATTAAATATATATATATTATATATATATATATATTATATATATATGTATATATCTACATGTGTATAAAAAAAATTATACGCACATATATGTATTTATATATATTTATATATACATAAATACATATATAAATACATATGTATTTACATACACACACACACACACACACACACACACACCACACACACCACACACACACACACACACACACACACACATATATATATATATATATAGATATATATATATATAATATATATATATATATATATATATATATATAATATATATATATATATGTGTGTATATACACATACATATGTATGTATATATATACATGCATATACATATATATACATATGTTTGTACATATAAACATAATAATATATATATATATATATATATATAATATATATATATATATATATAACTATGTAAATACTTATATATATAATATATATATATATATATATATATTTACATATATTTATATATATTTATATGTATGTATTGATTACCTAAAAAGGTAACACCGTCACTCTCCGTGGAAAGGAACTGGGGACCCTACCACGTACTCACTCCAAGAGCATCACGACATGAAAACTACAATTAAGTATCATACTGTGACCACGGCGGCTCAGACATGAACCTACCGTTAAAAGAAAGATACATATGTATGTATGTATGTATATATATGTATATACATGTGTATATTTATAGATATTCATATATATTTATATACATATATGTATATATATATATATATATATATATATATGTATATATACATACTTGCTTGCTTGCTTGCTTGAGATTTGCGAAGTTCTGGCTTCGCCCGGGCCTTTCACTTATGGCCCGGCCTGTGTCAGCTTTTTATGGCTGTCTCATTTGTTGGTCTG
>NW_023655166.1:0-4312 GCF_015228065.2 Penaeus monodon
CACATTACCCTTTATGTTCACTTATTTGTAATGTTCCCCTTTCAATCCCACACTCCTATTGTCGTGCCCACTTTTGAAACAACCCGTACCTCTGCTTTCCCCACCTATCCTCCCTTCACCGACCTCCCAACCTATCAGACATCCTTACAAAAATCCCACACTTTCTGCTTCAACAACCTATTCTCTTTCTCAAACGCATACATATCCTTCATCCGACCCTAACCCTTTTACTCACCAATTCCATTGCCCAGCTAGACAACTAATCACTAACTCAACCACCCTTCCCTAACATTAACTATATGCTACATGACCTTTGATGTCTAGCAAATTTATCTTGCTTTTAACAATTAACCATTAACCATCAACGAAGCTAGCAAACGATGGTAAATGTCTTTGTTGGAAGCCTCTGGTAGATTTCCCCCCAAAAAAAATTTTGTGTAAGGCTTCTTGCACCTCAACTTTTTAAGGGACAATCTAAATTATATTATCACTGGATTATGATCTGAATTTGCATATGCACCCGATATGCTCGGAGTTTTTGAATGCGTTTTGGTATCTTGAACTAATTATAATATGGTTGATTTGGTTTCTGGCTCTATCACCTGGACTAATCCATGTATATCGTCGTCTGGAGTGTACATTAAACCAGGTATTTGTGAAGGCCAGATTTTTCTCCTTACACCAATCTATAAGTCTATCTCCACACTCATTCCGTTCTCCCAATCCGCGCGGCCCAAGGCTTTCAATATCTTTCTGAGCCAACTTTAGCATCAAAGTCACCCATGACAATCATAATTTCATTAGATTTACATGAGACTAATTCAGCAGGAGATCTGTAGAAGCTGTTAATTTATTGGTCTTCAGCCTCCGCGGTGGGAACATGTGCTAGTATGATTATTACATTTACAGGACTAGTTTGATCTTAGCTAGAGGCATGCGGTCGTTTTTGGGCCAGAACGATAGAATGTATTTTGAGTTTTATCCATGATCAGAGCTACTCTGTTTTTATGTTCTAGACCTCCTGAAAAGAGGATTCTTTTCTGGTCTTCTATAAAGTCGCCAACATTAGGTCATCTGGCTTCGCACAAACCTCAGCATTGTATATTCATTCTATCCATCTCGTGGAGAATATTGTCCAGTTTTCCGTTTCATTATAACTTCGCATGTTCCATGTTCCGATATTGGAAAGTTATGATCTAAATCTCTTAGTCGACATAATGCTTGTTAGTTGGTTTGCAGTTGCAGAATAATGATCGCAGCATTCCTGCATTTGAATGCTGCTACCGGGCACGTATCTTACAAGACCACCTTGTGATGCCCAGTTTACGCCGTTTTGCTTATTTTCGTTAATTTTCCGACTTGACTTCATGTTGTTGACTGGGTCCTTAAACTATATATATTATATATATATATAGATATATATATATAATATATATATATATATATATATATATATATATATATATATATATAGTTTATCGCAATATACATACATACGTACATATATATTATATATATATATATTATATTATATTATATATATATATTGTATATGTATATGTTAGTTGTATGTGTGTATGTGTGTATGTGTGTATGTGTGTTATGTGTGTGTGTGTGTGTGTGTTTGTGTGTTGTGTGCATGTGTGAGTGGTGTGTGTGTGTGTGTGTGTGTGTGTGTGTGTGTGTACATATACATGTGTGTGTGTATACTTTATATATATATATATATATATATTATATATATCTATATATATACATTATATAATTATGCATATATAAATGTATATGCATGCACATATTTAATATATATATATATATATATATATATATATATATATATATATATATATATATCTATATATATCTATATAATGAGGAGAGAGAGAGAGAGAGATAGAGAGAGAGAGGTATGTAGGTATGCATGTATGTATACCTATCTATCTATCTATCTATCTGTCTGTCTATAAATGTGTGTGTATGTGTGTATATATACTATACATTCCGTACATACAGTCATACACACACACACACACACACACACACACACACACACACACACACACACACACACACACACACACAAATATATATATATATATATTATATATATATATATATATATATATATATATATATATATATATACATATAAAGGTCCCAAAGAGATCCAGTATTGCAAAAAAATGTGAGCGAGCATCCACGTGCCGGGAGTGGCGCACGCCTGCTTTACTGAGGAACGAATTCCGACTCAGAGTTGACAGCAATCCATAAGCGAGGTTGTTCAGGGGAAGGTCTGCGTCGCGGTTCCCGACAAAACAGGTAAATATTTGCAGGAGAAATTCTGAATGTCTTGACTTCCGTAATGTTATGGAGGTTTGTGACTACTTGTTTGACTGGGTGGATATTCACGGTATGTGTATTACATGTATGCAATATAATATGTATATATAAATATAATACTCGACAAAATATAAAACAAATACATCTACATTTCCCTACTACATACCCCTACATAAAAATCATACTAAAAATACTACAAAACATACTACACAAAAAAACAAAAAAACAACCATTCCAAAAACCACCCAAAAACACCACACACAAAAACACCACAACCCAACCCCACCACACCAAAACCAAAACCCACACACCACCACACACACACACACACCACCACACACACACACATTTTATATATATATATTATATATAATAATATTAATAATTATATATAATATTATACACAACTTATAATCAACATAAAAACACCCAACACACACACACACACACCCCACACACCCCACAAACCACAAAAACCCCACCACACACCCACACACCCCCATAAATCACCATAGTCATACATATTTTACTACCACATCCCCCAGTAAAGTATACTATATACATTTTAAAATACTTTTTTATTATATATACTTATATATATAAAATATAATATATATTTATATATTAAAATTTTAAATTTTAAAAACAAACATGGTTAAAATATAATATATATATATTATATATTATTTAATTAATTATAATATATACATATTAAAAAAAATTTTTTTATTATTATATATATAATTATATATTATATATAATATTATTATTTATAATATTCTTGTTATAATTTTAAAATAAAATATTATTAAAAAATATATATATATTTTTTATAATAAAATTTTAAAAATATAAAATATTATATATATATTTTTATATATATATATATATTTTTATATATATATATATATTATAATATATAGATAAATATATATATATATATATTAAATATATCTGTGTTTATATATATATATATATAAATATATTATATATATATTATTATATATATATATATATATATATATTATATATATATATATGTAATATAAACACAGAAAGAGATGTATGTGTGTGTGCTATATATATATATATATATATAATATATATATACATATATATATATACATGTATATGCATATATATCTATATATTATATATTATATATATATATATATATAATATATATTATATATAACATACACACATGTATATAGCATATATATATATACATATATATATATATATGTATATATATATAATATATATATATATATATATAATATGAACAGTACACACACAACAACACACACCACACACACACACACACACACACACACAACACACACACACACACACACACACACACACACACACTGCAATATTATATATATCT
Organism: Penaeus monodon; assembly: GCF_015228065.2. NCBI lineage: Eukaryota > Metazoa > Arthropoda > Malacostraca > Decapoda > Penaeidae > Penaeus > Penaeus monodon. Next base: position 3,734 of record NW_023655166.1, read on the forward strand.
ACATATACATATATATACATACATAAATTCATTAATACCCATATGCATATCTTCATCAATGCTGTATCTCGAGAGTAAAGCGCTACTTAGAATGAACAGCAATTCATATGCTGCGTCTGTAAAATATGGACAATTAACGACACATTCTATAATTTGAGTATGTAGTTAATCTCCACTTGACTGGAAGGTAAAAAGAATATAAAAGGTAGCAAATTTTGTTGATTTTGGATTATTCAAAACGAAAGAAAGATGCAAAAGGAAGAGAAATCCATGACGGAAAGTTGGCGATGTTCGTTTCACCTTATGAGATCGACTTATACTTTGCTGTTGAGTATTCTGTGATTTACGGTCGGCCGGGTGCATTCTGTCGCTCCACCCTTTTCCATCTATCTATCTGTCTCTTGCTCTCTCTTACTCTCTTTCTCTCCCACGCGCGCTCGGTTTCTCGCGTTCTGTCTTTCTATCTGAATAAATCTTACCAAATGAAAGGAGAAATTACAACATGCTATGGTGCCCATTATCATTAAAACATTTATATATAATTTCATGATGAATTCGGATTTATTAGGAAAAGTACTG
>NW_023655169.1:0-4310 GCF_015228065.2 Penaeus monodon
GAAAGGGGGGTAAAAAAAAAAAAAATTGAGCCCCCCCTTAAAATTTTTTTTTTAAAAGAAAAATGAAAAAAAAAAAGGGGTTTGGTTCGGATCTTGGGCTCGCGTGATACCGGGTTTTGGGTCTCGTCTTTGGGGGGGTGCTCCTTTTAGTTAATAAAATCCATTTCTTTGGTGGTGGAAAAGATTTAAATCCACTGTAAAGGCCACTTCTTTTTTTTTTCTGAAACTTTTTCATTTTTGTTTTTACTTTTTTTTTTTTTATTATCATCACTTTAATTTTTATCCATTGTATCATTTTTTGTCTAATTACCCTAGTTTTAGATCTATTTTATATTTTAAACCTCTTTATCTTATCTCTCTAACCTTTTAATTCATCTCTTCAAAACCTCTCTTTGTGGAAATCACAAATTCACCTTTTCAGGCTGCAAGCGCCCTTTCCAGTCGACCTGGTGGTTGCCGAGCAGATAAAAGCCTTACCCCATAACCTCGTCCCATCACAGCACTAAGAAGCTAGGCGTGTGTGTCCTGCCTCTTTCCCGGGCCAAAAATGCTCAAAAGGTAGACTCTTTGGTGTTGATTTTACTCTTTTGAATTTGATTTGCGTTTCCCCTTTTGTTTGAAATAGTTTTTGTTGATTTTCGAAGATAAGGATTAAAAGAAAACTGTGCATGGGAAATTGGCCCGCGTTGATTGTTGTAGTTTCTGCGAAGCCAATAAACCCCCATTAGTATATTCTGAGAGTTAGAACTTGTAGATTTTTTTTTTTCCATCTTTCCAGAACATATATGATTGATTTTTGTCCTTTTGTAAAATATTTTATTTTTTTTACTTTTTTTTATGCCTGTTTTTGAAAAACCCAAATTGCCAATGTGGGCAAACACCAATTATTAAAATATTTTTTTATTTTAGATTATTTTTTTTTTCAGGTGGTTTAAGAGAACCAAAAACCGCGGGGTTCCAAAATTCTCGTTGCGATTCCCATGCTTTTTTAGGTTTTCCTTCCCGAAGCTGGCCCTCTTTTGCTTGCTTCCCAGAGTCGTTCAACTAAAACAATTGTCGGTAAGTTTTAGTGGAAAAAAAAAAATGTCTTTTTTTCCAATTGAGTGAAAGTTAAACTTTTTAGCCTTGACCAAAAACTTTTTTATTTATTTTTTCCTGTTTTTGGTACTTGCAAAGTAATATTTAATCAAGTGATTGTTTTTCCCTTTTTACTGGGGCCCACCCTTTGGAAAGTCGCTGTGCCCGTTGCAGCCAAGCTGATGTACCCCATAATTTACTCATTTAAATCAAGGCTCCTGATACATTTTTCCCGCTCAATTTACGCTGGTAATGCACTCATGACCCTCAAGAGCAAGGATGCTGTCAAGGTTGGTTTTCTATTAGTAATAATATTATACTCTCTCGTTATGTATTTGCAAAAAGAAATCAGTGATGGAAGTATAGCAGTCCCACTTTATAAACCAGTAGAATATTGCTATTAGTTTATTGATTGATAAAATTTTTTTTTGTCATTGTCATTGCAATAGATATGTTTTGTTATTATGTTACTGTTCCTTTTGTTTTGTTTCTCTTGTTTCAAATTGAGTCTCATTTCTTATAATGGATTAAAAAAGGGGAAAGCCCCCATCTGTATGCTAAGATTTTTTGAATCTTTTTTCTTCCCTGGCCCAAAGTAATTTTTCCCGAGTCAGAACTTCTGACCTCAGGCTAAACTTTCTGGCTTATTTAAAACCCTTTGAATTGTATGATAGTTTGTTTTTTTATTTTGCTGTGTGGTTTGGTTTTTGGGTATTATGTTGTTAAAATCTGGATTTTCATGCTGTAAAATAAAGAAGCTCAGGGTAAAAGAGTGACTGTACCCTCATATTTTGAGGGAGAGGGAAGAAAAAAATAATGGATAATATACATTAGGGGTAGACTGTACCTCTTCCCTTGGTGTAGAAAGTAACATATTTAGAATCCCCACCAAATCCCCAAAAGTTTTTCCATCACAGGTAATACAGTACGTGGAACAAGCTTCGAGCCAGCAGAGCTAGTGGTGGAAGGGGCAGGAAGTGAAGCTTTTCCTGTCTCTGATTGCCTATTGATATGTCCCAGTTCATTGGCCAGGACTGTCGAAGTCTGACCGTCCAGAGCTGACTGCTGCCAAGGTAGGATGGTGGTGGATTTTCCCAGTAAACTAGATGGTTTCCGGCAGGCAGTTCATGAAATTGTATTTTGAACTGTGTAATGGTTAGGCTTATAGTTACTGCAGGTTGTTCTCCACTAAAAAAATGATATTTCCCCCTGTTCTGCCAGCTGTCGTTAGGGGAGGCCGGGATGAAGAGGGGAGATAACTTTGAGATGCGACAAACGGGAAAACTCAAGCTGCGTAGGTGCCTCTAGACTGCTGTTGGCTGGGTTTCCCCCCCAAATGACATCGGAAAGGGATTAGGGTCAGGGAAGTATACCCCTGAGTTTCCAGAAAAAAAGGCCCAAATTTAGGGTCGTTTTGGGGTTACCAAAGGGTTAATTGAAAAGACAGTTTTAAAACCAAGGTCTTCCCATTAAACTTTTTCTTCCTCATTTTCTTTTTCTAGTGTGTAACTACCCAACAGGGGGCAATGGAAAGATTGTGGCTCCGAGCGTATTTTGCTGGGGGAATCAGGGGGCCCCCTTTCAGCACCTGGCTGGATGAGGACTCAAAGACCATTGGGGCCATCAACAAGGCCCGAGGCTCCCATCTTCCGGTTGGTAAGGGGAATTTTTTAAAATTTGTTTTTTTTTGTATATAAAAATAGTAATAAGGATGATGATGTGATAACTTATTTTTTGAAATTTTCTTTTTACTTTGGCATTTGTACTTCTTTAAAGTTTTTCCAAAAAACAATTTTGTAGTATTTTAAAAATTAATGAAGTATCCATCACAAATCAGAGCAATTTGTCATTTTTTTTAATATTTCCTGACATATGAAAATCACCTTTCACCCCCACTCAACTTTTTCAGGTGCTATACCCCCCGTACTGAAACACTAATTTTCTCAAACGCACCGCACACATACACTCACACTCACCTCACTCAATCACCTTTAAACTCTCTTCCCCTTTCCCCCATCCAACTTCACCCCCTCTCCCCCTTTTCTCCTTTTCTCATGCACATAAAAAATTTTAAAGGTACTTACTCATCCCCCTCACTTTTCCACTCAATGCAAATATTTTTATATTTTTATTGTGATTTTTAATCCAAATTTTGCACAGTAGATAAAAAATGATATATTTTATCCAAGGTTTCTGACCGGGCCTGGGGGCTGACCCGTTTAAGGCTGTTCCCGAGATATTAGAAAGTTTTTGGCATTAAGACAGGGTTTGGAATAATACCCTTAAAGTTTGGAACTTGGTTTAGATATATGTTCTGTGCTCTACTCTGTTGGAAGATTGCTGTTATTTATTTTATTTTTTTGTAAATTTTTAAATTGTATGTTGCAAAAATTGTATCGGGGAACTATGTGCGGCAGAGCTCTTAATCTGGGAAATGTGTAAATATTTTTATTATATGGGAAATCTTCAATATTTTTTTAGTTACATGAAGAAGTCTTGTGGAATTCCAAGGGATAATTATATATATTTTATGGCTTACACAGCCCCTTTTCAAGCAATCTTTTTTTTAATGAATAGTATTAGATCATTAAAAAAAAGAGAAAAATAGGTGTTTTTTTGGGATTATATTTTTATTAATTTATATATAAAAATTTTAAATAAAATAAATTAAAAAATAAAATTTTCTAAAAAAATATATATAAATATATAAAAATTATAAAATATAAAAAATATATATATAAATATATATATATAAATAAATATATAAAAAATATATATATATAAAAAATTTATATAAATATATATATAAATAATTAAAATAAAATATATATTATATTTAAAAAAAAATATAATAATAATATAAATATATATATAATTAATAAAATAATTTTTAAATTAATAAAAAATATATTTTTAAAAAATTTATATAAATATATTTAAATTAAATTAAAATAATAATATTAATAAATTTTAAATTAAATTAATAAAATAAAAAAAATAAAATTTTATACCCATTTAAAATAAAAAAATTATATTAAAAAATTTAAATTTAAATAATTTAAATATTTATTAAATTTTATTTATATAAAAAATTTTTAAAAATTTTAAAAAAAAACCCAAAAAAAAAAAAAATTTTTAAAAATTTTTTAAATATTTTTTTAAAAAATTTTTTTAAAACTTAATTTTTTTTTTTAAATTTTTAAAATTAAAAAAATAAAAAATATAAATAATTT
>NW_023655171.1:0-4310 GCF_015228065.2 Penaeus monodon
GACGGACCTGTCGCGAGGAATAGGGGAATTTTGGCCGTGTGCCTGGCCTGGAGACCTCGCCTCGTTGGGAAACATTCGCGGGGTGGGGGAAGGCGGCAAAGGGTGGCGATCCCCCGGGCATGACGCCCGCCCCGTCGGCGTTAGCCCCTTGGTGATGATGATGATTATATATATATAATATAATAAATATATATTAACTAGATGAATATATATATATAAAATAAGATGTAAAATATTACATATATATGAATATATAGAATATAAAATTTATTTTTTAATCAAATATATATAAATATATATGCATATAGATAAATAATATATATAAAATATATATATAATATATATATATATATATTTTAATATATATATATTAACCATAAATACATATATCAAACACAATCACACATACAGACACACAGACAAACACAACACACACACACACAAAAACACACACACACACACACAACACACACACACAAACACACACACACACACACACCCACACACACATATAATATATATATATATATTTTATATACATAATATAATATATATAATATATATATATTCTATATAATATATAATTACCCTGTGTGTGTGTGTGTGTGTGTGTTTTTGGGTGTGTGTGTTTTGTGTGTGTGTGCAGTGTGTGTGTGTGGTGGGGGTTGTGTGTGTGTCTGTATGTGTCGGGTGAATATATATATAAAATATATATATATATATATATATATATATATTTTATATATATAGATAGATAGATAGATAATAGATAGATGATAATAGATAGATAGATATAGATATGTAATATTTTAATATATATGAATATTTTACAAATATCTATTAAAATATATATATATATATATAATATATATCAATTTATACATTTAATTTTTATATAATTATATTTTTTATATAGATAAATATGTAAAATTTATCTTATATATATAATTTTATAAAATTTATATATAAATTTTTATAAAATATATATATATATGGGCCGCGGTGGCCGAAGGGTTTTAGAGCGTCGGACCTCAAGACTGTCACGACGGCAATCTGAATTCGAGGTTCAAGTCACCGACCGCCACGTTGTTCCCTGGGCAAAAATTCCCCTTGATTGCCTATCTAGCCACTGGGTGGCCAAAGCACCCAAGTCAAGTGCTGGTCCCAAGCCCGGATAAATAGAGAGAATGACTACCTAAAAAGGGACCACCCGGGACTTCCGTGGAAAGGACTGGGGACCCTACCAGTACTCACTCCAAGAGCATCACAAAATGAAAAATACAAATTTAAATATCATGCTGTGACCACGGCGGGTCAGACATGAACCTACCCTTAAAAAGAAAAAAGAAAGAAAGAAAAAAAAAAAAAAAAAAAAAAAAAAAAAAAAAAAAAAAAAAAAATATAAAATATAATTTTTAAAATAATTTAAATTTATAAAAAATTATTTTAAATTTTATTTATTTTTTAAATTGTCATATATAATATATATATAATATATTTTTTTTAAAAAAAATTATTTAAAAATTTTTTAATAATATAATTTTAAATTTTATATTATATAATAATAATTATATATATTAATATTTTTAATTTTAAAAAATCATATAATATTTATATAAAATATATATAATATAATATTATATTAAATATAAATCTAATAAATTTTAAATTCTAATCTATATATATATTATCTACTTAAATATTATCAATATTTTTTATTTTAATGTTGTAAATTTTAATTTATTATTTAAAATTTTTTATATATTTTATATATTTTAAATTTATTAATATAGTATTTATTTATCTTTATTAAAAAATTTATTATTCTTATATATTTTATCCCTAAGGGAAAATTATTAATAATTATTATTTTTTATTTTTAATCTTCATATTATATTTTAAATATTATATATCTTTTTTATATTTTCTAAATTTTTATATTTTTAAATATAAAAAAAATATAAAAAAATTATATATTTATATATACTAAATATTAATTTATTATATAATATTATTTTAAATTATACCCAATAATATATACTTATTTAAAATTATTAATAAAATATAAAATAAATTAATATATAATTTTTAAAAACGCCAAATAAAAAACATTATATATATATATTTTATAATATATATAAAAAATATCCCAAATAAAAAAAATATAAAAATATCAAATATTAAATATATAATATTATAATATTATATATATAATTTTATAAAAAATTTTTTATATTAATAAATATATTATATATATATATTATTAAAAAAATATATATATAAATTTTATTTAAAATATATATAAAAACATATTAGTTTTTATAGATATTTTTAAATTGCATATATATATATATTATTTTTTTATATAATAATATTTTAATTTTATACCATATGTACGCACGCACACACACACACACACCCCCTTCCACCATGATTCTCTGTGTGGGGGTCACCCTTTTTCTTTCAAAGGGTCGTTTTCTACTCCAGACTTTGGGTGTTGCCATGGTCTCCCTCTCTCCAGTCCGGCAACCTTTTTCAGGAAATTTCTTCGGTTTCCCCGCTTCCCTCCCTCCTTCGGCCCGTCGTCTGCTAGGTACCCCGGACGTCTTTGCTTTTTTGGCCTCGGGGCCCCTGCTCGTTTGGGGGGTTTCCTGTGAGCTGAACTCCTCTCTCCTTCCCCTTTCAAGGGGAAGGGGAGGTTGACAAAAGCCTTTTTGGACCCCTAGCCTCCTCTGCTGACCCTTCTCCTTTTCCCTATACAGGAAACCCCTGCATGTGGGATGTAATACCTTTTCTCTACACCCCCCTTTTCCTGTGAAGAGAGGGTTGCCACTCCTTTCCCCTTGCGCCCCTTCGCACCCTTGGGCCCCAGTCCGGGGGAGAGATCATCTTCCTCGTCGCCGTTCTCCAAAATGGGTACCCCGTAGTTTCTCGACGCCGCGTTTTCCAGGCACGGGTAACTTTACCACGACTCTCCTCCTAAAAGACTCCCCACCCCCGCCTCAGCCTCCCCCTGAGGAAAACTACTCTCTCCGTCGCCTTTTTCTCCCCTCAATGCACTGATCTTTCGCCATGAAAACTCTCCGTCGCAACCTGGGCCATCTAGCCCTCCTTCCCCTCGAATGGGCACCTATGGGTTTTCCCTTTTGCCTCCGCGAAAGGTACTTTGGCGAAACAGGGGCCCTCTTACCCAACGTCGTCCAAAATAAGTAGTATATCCAGGGGAAAAACAATAAAAGCCCTCTTTTGCCGTCATGGAACTGGCCATCAGATGGACTGGCAGCGCGGGATTGTCTTTCCTTCCGCCGATGTCCACTCCCGCAGCTGGTGGTTTCCCTTTAAAAACTGCTCCTAATTTTAACTTTAACAGCGGCTTTTTTCCTGCTGTAGTCTCCTTGCTTTTCCCCTATCCTCCGCCTTTACCCTATGCCCGGGCCCCCGGCGGATAGTCCCCCGATCCTCCGACCTGATTTACCCCCCTCTGTTCCCTTGTCTGTCCCCCCTGCCCCCTGTTCCCCCCGGTGCCTCTCCCCCTCTCTTTTAACCCCCTCCTCCCCTTTCCTCTTAGACCTGAGATGGAACCGGGGGATTTTTGAAAAAAATGTAGTCTCACTTTCAATAAATCTAGTTTTTTTATTGTAGGTTTTCTTCATTGTTCAGCACGGAAAAGTGTTTTTTCTTTTAAATATAACATATATTTATGTTATATTATATTAAAAAAATATATATATATATATATAATATATATATATTATAATAATATATATATTTATATATATATATTAAAATTTTATATTATATATTTCCCTTTTTATAAATAAAATTTTTATAAAATTTTATATTAAAAATCTATATATAATATAAAATATATATTATTAATACAACATATGCTATTAAAAATTTTAGATAGATAATAGATAGATAAAAATAATGATAAAACCCAAAACCCACACACACACCACACACAAAAAAATATATATATTATATATATATTATATATATATTTTATATAGATATAATATAAAATAAATTTTATATATATAAAATATTTAATCATAAAAATTATAAATTTGATTAAAATATATATAATATATATATAGTTTTAAAATTTTCTTTTTTTTTATATTTATTATATATATTATATATATTAATTAATATATTTATATATTAAAAAATTTTTTTTTTTTTTTTTTTTTTTTTATTTAAAATTTTTTTTTTTTTTTTTTTTATATTCTTTTTTGAAAAAAATTATCGAAAAAAAAAAAATATAATGTTTAAAAAATATAATTTTTATATAAATTTTTTAAAAA
>NW_023655174.1:0-4308 GCF_015228065.2 Penaeus monodon
AAAAAATTCTCTTTTTCTCACTTTATCATCATTATTGTTATGATTAAAACAATTCTGGTAATTATTATCATTTTTACCCTATAATTGCCGAAGGTTTTGCCCCTTTTTCGACTTTTGGGGAAAGTTTTTTTATACCTTTTTTATATTATATATGGACCAATTTCCCCTTATTATCATCATCGTATCATGATTATCATCATTATTATCGTTATCATCATCATTATCATCATTATCATCATTATCATCATCATTATCATCATTATTGCAATTATTATCATCATTATTGCAATTGTTATCATTATTATTGCAATTATTGGAGTTATAGTATATATTCTTGCAATAATACTAATAACTACAACAATAATAATAGTAATAACAATAATAATAACAAAAATAACGATTTTATAATAATTATTTATATCATTATCTTAATTAGTATCGTTATTACTGTAATTATTACTGTTATAATAATTATTTTGCAATTATACTACCAGTACAAATAATATAATGATAATAATAACAAAAATAATACTAATAACAATATTTTAACCCTAGCATTATTATTATTATACTTAACTTATTATTATTATTGTTATTATTACAGATATAATAGATTTTTTTGGGAATGATACTAATAATTAAGATAATAGTAATAATAATAATAATAAAAATAATGACAATAAAAATAATAATAATAATAATAATAATAATAATAATAATAATAATAATAATAATAATAATAATAATAATAATTTTAATAATATTCAAATGTTATCAAAATTCTCTTTATTCTCACTTTTATCATCATTATTGTTATGATTAATACAATTCTGGGAATTATTATCATTATTACCCTAATAATTGCCGAAATCACCAAAGAAATCGAAAAAACGTCATTTTGGAGTATACTCTCAAAGGCTATATTTCGCTAGATTTGCCGCTTTTTCGACTTTTGGGGAAAGTTTTTTTTATACCTTTTTATATTATATATGGACACAAATTTCCCCTTATTATCATCATCGTTATCATGATTATCATCATTATTATCGTTATCATCATCATTATCATCATTATCCTCATCCATTATCATCATTATTTCAATTATTATCATCATTATTGCAATTGTTTATCATTATTATTGCAATTATTGGAGTTATAGTATATATTTTTGCAATAATACTACCAGTACAAATAATAATAATGATAATAATAACAATAATAATACTAATAACAATAATAATAATTTTAATAATATTCAAATGTTATCAAAATTCTCTTTATTCTCACTTTTATCATCATTATTGTTATGATTAATACAATTCTGGTAATTATTATCATTATTACCCTAATAATTGCCGAAATCACCAAAGAAATCGAAAAAACGTCATTTTGGAGTATACTCTGAAAAGGCTATATTTCGCTAGATTTTGCCGCTTTTTCGACTTTTGGGAATGTTTTTCTTATACCTTTTTTATATTATATATGGACACAATTCCTCTTATTATCATCATCGTTATCATGATTATCATCATTATTATCGTTATCATCATTATCATCATTATCATCATTATCATCATCATTATCATCATTATTGCAATTATTATCATCATTATTGCAATTGTTATCATTATTATTGCAATTATTACTGTTATAATAATTATTTTTGCAATTATACTACCAGTACAAATAATAATAATGATAATAATAACAATAATAATACTAATAACAATATTATAACCACTAGCATTATTATTATTATACTTATACTTATTATTATTATTGTTATTATTACAGATATAATAGATTTTTTTGGCAATGATACTAATAATTAAGATAATAGTAATAATAATAATAATAATAATAATAATAATAATAATAATAATAATAATAATAATAATAATAATAATTTTAATAATATTCAAATGTTATCAAAATTCTCTTTATTCTCACTTTATCATCATTATGTTATGATTAATACAATTCTGGTAATTATTATCATTATTACCCTAATAATTGCCGAAATCACCAAAGAAATCGAAAAAACGTCATTTTGGAGTATACTCTCAAAAGGCTATTTCGCTGGATTTTGCCGCTTTTTCGACTTTTGGGAATGTTTTTCTTATACCTTTTTTATATTATATATGGACACAATTCCTCTTATTATCATCATCGTTATCATGATTATCATCATTATTATCGTTATCATCATCATTATCATCATTATCATCATCATTATCATCATTATTGCAATTATTATCATCATTATTGCAATTGTTATCATTATTATTGCAATTATTGGAGTTATAGTATATATTTTTGCAATAATACTAATAACCACAACAATAATAATAGTAATAACAATAATAATAACAATAATAACGATTTTATAATAATTATTTATTCATTATCTTAATTAGTATCGTTATTACTGGAATTATTACTGTTATAATAATTAGTTTTGCAATTATACTACCAGTACAAATAATAATAATGATAATAATAACAATAATAATACTAATAACAATATTATAACACTAGCATTATAATTATTATACTTATACTTATTATTATTATTGTTATTATTACAGATATATAGATTTTTGGCATGATACTAATAATTAAGATAATAGTAATAATAATAATAATAATAATAATAAAATAATAATAATAATAATAATAATAATAATAATAATTTATAATATTCAAATGTTATCAAAATTCTCTTTATTCTCACTTTTATCATCATTATGTTTTGATTAATAATTCTGTAATTATTATCATTATTACCCTAATAATTGCCGAAATCACAAAGAAATCGAAAAAACGTCATTTTGGAGTATACTCTCAAAAGGCTATATTTCGCTAGATTTTGCGCTTTTCGACTTTTGGAATGTTTTTCTTATACCTTTTTTATATTATATGGACACAATTCCTCTTATTATCATCATCGTATCATGATTATCATCATTATTATCGTTATCATCATCATTATCATCATTATCATCATTATCATCATACTGCAATTATATCATCATTATTGCAATGTTATCATTATTATTGCAATATTGGAGTTTTAGTATATATTTTGCAATAATACTAATAACCAAACAATAATAATAGTAATAACATAATAATAACAATAATAATGATTTTATAAAAATTATTTATATCATTATCTTAATTTTGTATCTTATTACTGTAATTATTACTGTTATATAATAATATTTTTGCAATTATACTACAGTACAAATAATAATAATTAAAAATAATAACAATAATAAAAACTAATAACAATATTATAACCACTAGCATTATTATTATTATACTTATACTTATTATTATTATTGTTATTATTACAGATATAATAGATTTTTTGGCAATGATACTAATAATTAAGATAAAAGTAATAATAATAATAATAATAAAAATAATAATAATAATAAAAATAATAATAATAATAATAAATAATTAATTTTAATAATATTCAAATGTTATCAAAATTCTCTTTTTCTCACATTTATATCATTATTGTTATGATTATACAATTCTGGTAATTATTATCATTATTACCCTAATAATTGCCGAAATCACCAAGAAATCGAAAAACGTCATTTTGGAGTATACTCTCAAAAGGCTATATTTCGCTAGATTTTGCCGCTTTTTTTCGACTTTTGGAATGTTTTTCTTATCCTTTTTTATATTATATATGGACACAATTCCTCTTATTATCATCATCGTTATCATGATTATCATCATTATTATCGTTATCATCATCATTATCATCATTATTTATCATCATTATCATCAGTATTGCAATTATTATTTATCATTATTGGGAATGTTATCATTATTATTGCAAATTTTTGGAGTTATAGTAATATATTTTTGCAATAATACTAATAACCACAACAATAATAATAGTAATAACAATAATAATAACAATAATAACGATTTTATAATAATTATTTATATCATTATCTTAATTAGTATCGTTATTACTGTAATTATTACTGTTATAATAATTATTTTTGCAATTATATACCAGTACAAATAATAATAATGATAATAATAACAATAATAATACTAATAACAATATTATAACACTAGTATTATTATTATATACTTATACTTATTATTATTATTGTTATTATTACAGATATAATAGATTTTTTGCAATAATACAATAATTAAGATAATAGTAATAATGAATAATAATAATAATAATAATAATAATAATAATAATATAATAATTTTAATAATATTCAAATGTTATCAAAATTTCTTTCTACTTTTATCATCTTTTTTTAT
>NW_023655175.1:0-29541 GCF_015228065.2 Penaeus monodon
CTCGGCCCTCCACCCTGCTTGTTTCACACCTGCTTGCGCCACCCTTGGCTGAAAACCGTCCTTGCCCCTTCCCCCCTCTCTGAATCGTCCAGTAAGGAACCGATTTTTCCAACCAGGGGAAGTGAGATAGGGGAGGAGAGGAAAGAAAGTGTCCCCCCTTCCTTCCCCTTCAGATGCTACGATGTCCCCACTGGGTATCGTTTTGTGGAAATATTCTGGGTTTTTTCACGCCGATGAAACAACTCCCCCGGTCCCGTGGGGTCCCCCCCGAAGAGCCTTTTTTTTCTTTTCCACGGTGTTGGGAAATTGGCCGGGGTCCCAAACCTCGCCAAACCCTCCAAAGTAAGCCCCACCCCCGCTCTACCGTTGTGCCGGGAGCTCGTCCCCCCGCGAAAGAATGTTCCACCCCCCCCCCACAAGCAACCTCCCCCCCTTCAGTGGAAGCGGTTCAAGGGAAGAGGGGGACCGAAATCAAGCCTTTTGGAAAAAAAAGGTGGGTCCCTCCCGTAGGCCCTGGGCAGAGTAGGGGGGCTTGGTGGGGTTGCCTGACAAAAGAAAACCGTAGTAGAGCAATTTCTATGGAAAGTTGCGGGTGGGTGGAGTAAATGTCCTTCGGCCCTTGCCCCGAGTTGTAAAGATCCGAGTTTTGGACCAGTCAGGCGGGACGGGAAAGTGTCGGGGCCCAATTCGCGGTTGCTTTTCTCTTACCGGAGAATGTCATATGATCAAGTATTGATGTTATACTTTTTTTCTACTACCTTGTTGAGCACTGTCCTCGTTGCGAAGCGAAAAATTTTCCGAAAGCTCCCCGAATCCCTGGGTACCCTCCTGGAGCTTAAACTTATGAAGTCCTGGCAGGGAAGGGGTTTATTGGTGGTTCCCATTTAAAAAAACCACTTTTCGGCAGTGGTGGGGATACTGGAAAAGATCCCCACTGGAGCTTTTTTGTAAAAAAAGAAGGGTGTTACCGTAAAATGGTGCCAGGAAGTGCTTAAAGGCAACTGTCCACCCCAAAGGTGTACAATGCCCGGAGGAATTGAAAAGCTCGTGTGGGGGGTTCAATGGACCGTCCCTTCAATGGGGCCCCCGTGTGTAAGTAGGCCGCTCTTACCTAAACACAATGGGGTCCTCCCCGTGTGGTTTTTGAAACCACCGGGTGTTAGGGCCGGTGGTCTGGATGTTGGCTTCGAAGCCACAGAAGGAATTCATTACGGACCCCTCCATAAGAATATAGCTTCCTTGGTGACTCGACACTGAGATCCGCTGATCCGGGTCCTGTGACCCGTCACTCACCCGCGAGGAGTGCTGCCCAATGGCGGAGTCAGTATCTACAGGAGTTTGCTGTGTGATGGAAAGGGTTTTATTCTTTTTTGGTGGCTCAAATGGTGGGCGGCAGTGCGTATGTATCCCTAATAGATGGGGGGTAAGCCCCCCCACCAAGACTGGCCCCCACTCATAGAGCCAGGTTGCAGCCTCTCCCTAGCCTCCCCCGGACGTTTCCCCCCCCACCCACCCCACTCCTTGAATATTGAAATGCCAGGTCCCCACACGACCCTTTTTTGCTTGCCCTGCAGATGTGCATTTTGGGGTGTGTTGTCCCCTGCGCAAATATATGCCCACCCGATGACCCATTTTGGTTTAGGCCTACGCAAAAAACCTGTTTTGTTTGGGCCCGGGATTTGTTTGGAATCTGGATGGGGGAAAATGTTTGTAGAAGGGCCGAGGCCGGCCCAAGTGCGACGTTGTGATGTCACCAGAGGCTGGTGGTCCCCCTGTGGAAATACTTTTTGGCTAAAGCTCCTGCCACCTGTTTCCCCAAGCTTGCGAAAGAGAGGATCCACACTCCCCCGTTCAAGTCAGGCGTGGAAAAAGGGGAAGTTAATGTTCCTTTGTTGCGTTGTTTTTTCCCCTGCGAACTAAATGGGGTAAAAAGTTCCGACTTTGGGGGTTTTTGTTTGCTTGGCACTATACCTAATGGCCCCCGTGAATCAAACTCTTGGATAGGGGGCGTCTTCCTGGCCGGCCCCCCACCCCTTGGTTTGTATGCTTTTTGGTGGCCCAGATTTCGTGCATGTGTACGTAGTGTCACCACCCCCTTTAGGTAACAAACAGGGTCTTATTGAAAATCCCCCACCTGTTTTTCCTTTGTTCTCCTGTCTTCACGGTGGGGACCTTGGGTTTTTGGGGGGGGCCCTTTTCTTGTTGTTTTGCAGGGCGAAAGGTGAAGGGTTTTTTGTGAATCAGTCAAGATTTGGGAAGTCCATTTGCCCTCGAACCGTATTTGTTTTCCGGCAAAGTGCCTTTTGATTGAGCACGTGTAGAAAAAACCTTGCCCTAGGCTAGGGGGAGGGGTGTGGGTGGCAGGGAGTTTTCTTTTTGCCGAGAGAAAGCAACTGTGTATACCTGATTATTGCTGGAGTCTTGCTTAGAAGGCGTCCACCCTGGCCGAAACCCCCTTTAGCTAACAATGCTAGCTGTCGCAGGAGTAGCTTAGGCCTCCCAACTATTTAACTGTATGTGGATTGTAATGGTCGTGCCCTATAGCAGTGTGAAGATGACCGTCTGCGCTGCCCCCATGTCACGTGGGTGCCGTGTGTGTCCGAGGCGTCCAACAGCTATATTGGGAAAGCACCCTTTCCCCACTGGTTTGGGGGGGTTGGTTTGGAGGAGGGTCGCTTGAGGCTTTGTCAAGGCAGCCCCTTCTTGGGCTGGAATTTGTTGAAAGCTTTTGGTCCCGAACTCCAGGTGGTCCCCACGGGTTTAATGTCCACCTCTGGCCCGCGTCCTTGGCACCTGGGAAGTGGGAAATGAGGAAGGGCTTTCTGTAGGGAGCCAGTTAAGGGGATGGCACAAAACTTGTGGAAATGAACCCCTCCTGAAGAAATTTTACTCAATACGGAGGTTTTAACCTTAGGTCCCGTGGAAGATGGTCCCCCCCACACCTCTTGGTTGGATTGGCCTAAGGGAACTGTGCCCCTGAAATAACCCTGCCTGAAACCTTCCCCTCCCTGGGAGGCCTGGGGTGATGCCCATTCCCGCGCGGTAATTGTAGGTGGTGGCCCTAAGAAGGTGACAGAGGGTTGAACGCTCGAAAAGAAACTCCTTAACCAGGGTTGAAAATAGCACCTGACCCCTACCCGGTTTTTTTCTTTGCCAAGACGGCTGCACTGCCTAGCGAATGAAAGGTAATGTTCCCATCCCGGAATTGTAGAATATTTGAACAACCCACCCTGTAGCAATATCACCAATCTCATCCATAGAACGTTTTGGAAGTTTTTTTTGGAGGGCCGGGTTTTTTGCAGCAGCCGAAACGGTATGCGAGAAAAATTCCGTAATAGTGCCCCCCGTTGGAGGTTGGTTACAACTTGTCCCCCTTTTTGTTGGGATTGTCCTCCTTAGCGATGGGAAAATGCTGGTGGTGTAATTGCCCCCCCTCAGACCCGATAGGGTTTGGTCCGATCCTTGGAGAGAGGAATTTGTTGGGCCCACCCCTGTGAGAGTTGTTTTCACTGGTGTGAATGGTGTTAGTGAGGCTGAAATTAGCCGGTGAAGAAGGGGGTAAAAGCGAATCCCGGGTGCTTGTTAAACTGTGTTTTTTGAGATTGCAATAACATCACCAATAAGGGCCGCCAATCCGCTTGTTCTTTTCCCTTCTGTACAAGGTGGCCCAGGGGGTGGTATTGTGTGCCCCACTGGGGCATGTTGGATGGCCCTGGCTTGGGAAGGGGCTCCAAAAGACTTTTTCCCGAAGCCTCCCCCTGCAATGTTCATTTTCAAATTTCCGAAACTTGCCCCCTTTTTGCAGTGGGGCCAGAAATGGGTCTGGTGGGCAAGGGACCCCCCTGCCAAAAAACAACGGACAGTAGACCCCTGTGGGTCCCAAATCCATGATGAAAGTGGTGTGGTGACAGTTGGTTGTGGCTGGGTGTGTCCGGTTTTTTTTGTCAACGAATTACATCGGGTTTTTTCTTTAACGCTGGGAGTTCCGAACATAGCTTGATAGCGCATTCGTTGGGCTCAGAACTGTATAGATACGGGAGGCGCGTACAAAGGTCGACGGGCGAAGTGGCGGGCCCCGGATGGTGTAACAGAGACTCCCTGTTTCGTGCACCCTCTCAGGTTCCTGTTGAAGCCATGGTGCGCAGGAAGTTTCTGCTCCCAGGATTAGTTGCTGAACGTTGCACTAGGAAAACCACGTGCCAGCTTCGAGTGCGAGGCGCCACTTAACCTGAGTGTCATGGACTCCTCACCATATATGTTGATGGTTAGGCACTTGGCACCTCCATGTGCAGAAGCGGTGAGTGTTTTCACTGTGCGGGATAAGGCTGACTTCTGCTCCTGTGTCCACCAGGAACTGTAGGCGGAGTTGTTGTCATGGACTTAGAACAAGGAGCGCAATGTGAGGCCGGGGGGGGGCGGGGGGGAAGAGATACGGAGCTATTAGTTTCCCGCGGTGCCCCGTTTTTCCGCCAGGAACATGGGGCTCGCACTAGCGCTCCCGGGTCCGATCTGTAATGAATAAAACAGTACTACCTGAGTCGGGAGCGGCGGCGGCTGTAGCTTGACGATGCGGAGACGCTTTAGTTTTCGTCCGCGGGTGGCACGGGGGGAATAGCCGGGACCTGTGGTGGCTGAACCTGGGATGCTTGTGAAAAAGGGTTGCGGGAGGCTTGCAAGCCGTCGAACGGCAGGTTGTTAATTCGGCGACCTGTGTCGCGATGACGCCAGGGTGAGAGACGGGTTGTGGAGGACGCGCTGAAATTAGCGGGGTGTTCTGGCATGGCCAAGCTTCTCAGCTTTCGAGGCTAGTTTTTGCCAATGGGGTTTCTGAAGCTAGGAGGACGGTTTAAATTGCCCACCGGCAGACGCTGGGGAAAATCAGCGAGATATCGGGGAGGCAGGTGTGTGTTGGTGTGGCCTAAGGGTGCATTGATTGTCTGAGCTTACTCCGAGGGAGTAACTCGGGCTTCCGGTGACGTTTGTCGTGTGAGAGAGGGGCGTGGTTATGCTTTCGTGGGGAAGGGTGCCACCCAGCTGCAGTATTTGTGCTTCCTTGAGGAGGTCATGTGCGGAGATGTGCGCAGCAAGTATCTTGTAGTGGTGATCAGAGAGGTTACCGTTGCTTCCAGAGAACTCCCGTTCCACTGCAGGAACCATTCGTAGCCATGTGGTAGAGCGGATCGATGATGGTAAAAGATATACCTTTTTTCCTTCTATGGTTGGGAGAGGTCCGAAGGGGGGGTGGGCGACGTCCACATGGATATGACCAAAACGTTGTGTGGTCTGGGCGCGTCGTGGGATAGGTGACTTGTGTGGCGACGATCTTGCCGCACAAACGTCTCTGCAACAACTTGGTGGTCTGTGGATGGATGAGTGAGCAATCCATTGATTAGCTCGAGCTGTCCCTCCGGAATGTGTAGGTACAAGGGGCAGGGGTGGCCTGTGCTGACGTCGCAGATGGACAGGCGTATCTCCGAGCTCTGTCTTGCTGAAGGAAATCACTGAGCCTGTCCCGCCTGTGGCCTCGTCCGTGTGAGGCGGGCTTGCATGATGGCGTCCATCGAAGTGCTTTTGGCTCTGGTGAGAACATCATGGCCGTCTCATCTGAGTCCATGGAGCTTCTCCCGGATGTTGCTGGGTGGAACAGCAGAGCCAACTCTCTTTTTTAAGATCACTTCGTGGAACTTACCTTGTGTAACTTTTGGTGAGGAGGCGGCATAGGCAGGTGATTTCTTGCTATACTTGTTTGGTACTACGATCATCCAAGTGGTATGTTGGGGATGTTGGGATTTGTCGCGCCCTCTCAGAACGGAAAAGGCAAAAACTCCTGCCAACAGCTCTGCTTCAGCTTGTCGTATTCCCATGTCGGTTCGGCTGGCTGTCTACCAGGGGGCCTGACCAGTGTAAAACCTCTCGGGCAGACGGCTTACACGTGGTCTGGCTTTGTGGTCGCCTATCCTTTATTCTTGAAGCTCCGACTGGTTACAGGCTCGCCGAACCATGTGCATGGCTTCATTTGGCAAAAGGGCGGGAGGCGGCATGACATCAGTGAAAATGGTAGCTGTGGTTGATGATTCAGTCGTTCGGGGTCACCAGTTTGGAGAGACCTGGGTTGGCTTATGAGAGCCTTATGCCTTGGAGTTAGGAGAGTCACTCGAGGTGCAGAGTAGTATAACAGGCTCAGAACCCTGGTGCAGTGGGCTGCCCAGGGATGGTGGATAATTGTATGACGAGTTGACTCTTAGTAATAAAAGTATAACACAGTGAGAGAACACACGAGAACGTATGTCTTAGGTAAATTGCCGAGTGTGGGGTCATGCGTCCAGCTGCAGCGCCTTGTAGTTGTAGCTGGCCTAACCCTATCACGTCGGACCACTGACACGAACTGAGTAAACTAACTGGATCATCCTGGGGCGACAAGCAATGAGCGTCCAACCACACACGTGGCATGAAAGGAATAATGGTGCAAGTGTAGGAAGCGCTGCGGAATATTGGGGGGGAAGCGATTGTGAAGTCACTGGTTGGCCGTCCTGTTTAATTGACCTCCCATATTGCTCTGGCCACCAGTAATGTCTCGCCCTCAAGGCACCTTAGATTGGCCTCAGGGAGACTCAAGTTTTGGCTGTTCCTGATTTGCTGGTCTTCGCGTTCTCCGATTGCGTGCTTGTCCCTTGGTTCATCTCTGGCTGCTTCCTCCTTCGTCCCTCTTCTTCCTGGTCCTTGAAGTCTCGCACAGGTCCTCCTTGACTTCGGATTTGTCTAGCCTTCCTCGTAGTCACTTGTCCAGGTCTTATCGGCGGTATACTCCCACAACCCATCACGTCCTCAGCAGATCTTGTCCAGATCCTTCTCGGCTGCTGCTCGTCTCACGTCCTCATAATCTTTGTCTGGATCCGCAGGAGGCGTCCTCTCGCAAGCACAGGGCAACTGATCGTGCTGACAATACTCTCTTGTGTTGCTGATATGCGGGCGTCCAAGCAGGCGGCACCCAATCCCAAAGCATCCTGGGGGACTGGTACCTGCAAGGCGTTTTTCCGGTCCTTCAGTGGATCTACGGGCGTCCCCGGTAGCGGCGTCCCTTTCACTACAATGATGGGAAACTAATACCTTCTCTTACAAACATCCTGGTTCCACAACTTCTGGCATTGCTTCCCATATTTCCCACAGCATCCTAAGTGACCGGGGGGGGGGGAGGTTTCTGCAGCAGAGATCCCTCCTTCTGTGCCGTGTCCGGGGTATCGTCGGTACCACTCTGCTATTTATCGTCCGGGGTACGAGAATCATATACTTAAGGTCCAGATGGTATGAGAAAAAGAAGCAACAGAGAGAGGGGTGTTAAGTACCACTAGCTGTTTCTTTATATAAATTTGTAATTTTTTTTTAATGTTCGTTTTTACTTTATTTTGTCTTCTTTCTTTTCGTTTTTTGTGTTTTTATTTCACAAAGATAAGAAGAAAATCGGGAGGGAAGGTTTAGTAGCGATCTGCATGACATGGCTTGAACTACCAACCAGTCTCTGAAGAAAAAAAAAAATATAAGAGTGATAGGGAACGACAACGGCACTCCGACAAGGATTTACTGAAACCAACTGTCGTCAACACAGAGAGAAATAAATGGTTAAAATAAGAAATTCTACATCCATGTATGAGTCCACTGTCATGACTTACAAATCACAGGCAAAAAGACTTACATCATAGATCTTTATGCTGCAACCAACGACAGCAACAACCCTATTATGAAAGGTTTCACTGGCTTTTGTTCTGCTGGGATGTGATTGATTAGTGTGCGTGTGTGTGTTATACATTCAGTAATAACAAACTGAGACAAATTAAAATGCTATTTAAACAAAATTATTTCAACTACCACATTGATTCAACATTTAATGATATGCACAAGAATGTACTGAGTAATGCAATGGTGATATGAAAAAAAAATATTCACAGCTTTCTAACAGCGAATCTTCTCGGGGTCAAAAATTCTGAACTGCCGAGTAGTCAGTCTAGCTATGCATGTAGACTCATCGCTGGGAGGGATCCCTATACCAAAATGTCATAGAATGAACGAACTGAGCCGGAAAAGTCTATAAATTAACCTGCTCTCTTCTGCGGTATCTGTGATTGGTTGTCGTGACATTTCCTTAGTATATCTCTCACGATCACACGAGCGCTTTTGTGATGTACCCAAAACATGCAAGCTACTTCTAGAGGGGAGAGTGATTACTACGCGATAATGAGTCCTAGCTTAAAGCCCTAGTCCCTACTTAGTTAATGGACGTAACCTGCGGTCTACACGGGACTCGAAATTTGCCGGTCGACTAAGAATTACGGTTTTACCTGTACTAACTATCGAAACGTCGGAGTGGAGATCTATTAGGGCGATTTACGCAACCCCGGTATATCGGATCGGCATCCCTGTGCGCTATGATATGATCTAACCCTATCCTCGAAATAATAAATTATATAAAATCACGTTACAATTTCCGCCTCTAGCGCCATAGCAACGTGTCATCATTGAGCCATGTAACAAACCTTCGCGTATTCTGTCAGTGCCACAATTTACGATACAACCAATTATGGAACATAGGCGCACAGTTTTCTCTCAAGCGCATGTCCACTGCCGACCGACTGGAAGTGAAAGTGAGGCCATGTCAAGATGGGAAACGCCTATGAAGGAAAAATAAATGATTTTGACTGATATTCGTGAGAAGGAAATCACGAACGCGTTAAATTTGTTTGCTATTGAAGCAATATAAATCTCTAAATCACAAATAATTATTCTAATAACAGAAAGAAATTAATTAAGCTACTTGATTAGGAATGATATTCATGTTTGTTGACCACATACCCGGTGATCACCACAGTAACACGATTCGGAGTCAGAAGAATAGTGTGAGAAACCTGCATTTGCCTGCATTGTACCTACGTTTACACATTTTATGGGAGAAGCAGGAAGGGGGGAACACAGACTTTATTTCTGTGTGAAGTAATCCGGACGCAGGCATGGCTTGGGGTGAAGTGGAGCAGAGGAGAAAAGGGACGCCATGCAAGCGACATACCCGCGATAACTCTGACAAACATTAACCTGTAACCGTATGACACTCTGGTAAATCTTGTGCCTATTGGTATATAGCCCAGATTCGTAGACCAGTGTCCCTCAGCGCCTGTAGTTTGTGGTGGCTAATAAAGCGCGTGTTCCGTTGAAATATCGTCTGTATTTGTATCCTGAATAAGAAGCGCTGCAGATTACCTCATGATCGCGCCTGTGTTGCTGAAACGAATGGCGTCCTGAGGAGCATCAGGGTAACACCAGCCTGCATTAGGGGCTAGAGAGGGAGTAAGCAACCCCGGTGGCAAACAATACTAACTCTTAATCAAATACTATGTTTAACTGCAACACTAATCCTGTACGAGTCCATAAAAGTTTAATTTCCGATTTAAGTTAATCCAAATCCACAAGTACTTTCACAGGAGATGCAAGAACCCACTGCCTAGGTGCACAATTCACATGAAAAGTGTGTATCTGTGGTTATGCAATTAACCCTCTACCATACCATAGAAACGCTATACTGATAGAAACATCGCTGGTGAGAGAGAAAAGAGAGATATATATATATATAGTATATATATATATTAATATATTATATATATATATATATAGTAGACACACACATACACATACACCACAAATATACGCTAGTATTACATCATGGCCGATATATATATATATATACTATATATATATATCTATTTATTATATACTATATATATCTATATATATATATATATATTATATTTTATTATTATATATATATAATGTATTATATATAGATATATATATATATATATATATAATATATATATATAATATAATATATAATATATCTATATATATATATATATATATATCATATATCTATATATATACGGCATGATGAATGCTAGCGTATAGTTGTGTGTGTATGTTGTAATGTGTGTGTATATATATATATATAATTATAGTATATATATATATATATATATAAATATTATTATATTCTCTCTTTCTTCTCTCTCCAGCGAATGTTTCGTATCAGTATTAGCGTATGGGTTTGTAGAGGGTAATTGCCATAACACAGATACCCACTTTTTCATGTACTTGTGCACCTGCAGTGTGTCTTGCCATCTCCTGTCAGTACTGTGGATTTGATAACTTTAATCGAAATAAACTTTTATGACCGTACGAGGTGTTAGCAGTTAACATTTTATTTGATTAAGAGTTAGTAATTGTTTTGCCACCCGGGGTTGCTCTTTACTCCCTCTCAGCCCCTAGCAGGCTGTTGTTACCCTGATGCTCTCAGGACGCCATTCGTTTATCAGCAACACAGGCGCGATCATGAGGCTAATCTGCCGGCTTCTTAGTCAGGATCCAATTACAGACGATATTTCATCCGTGACTACTTGCTTTATTGGCCACACAAACTACAGGCGCTGAGGAAACTGGTCTACTAGCTCTGGCTTATCCATAGGCCAAGAATTTACAGATGTCATACGGTAAAAGGTTAATGTTTGTCAGAGTTATCGCGGGTATGTCGCTGGCGTTGGCGTCTCCTCCCTGCTCCATCACCTCCCACAGCCATGCCTTGCGTCCCGATTACGTTCACACAGAAATAATTTGTGTTTCCCCCCCTTCTTCTTATGCTCCCATAAATGTGTTAACCGTAGGTACAATGCGCAATGGCATGTTTTCTCACACTAGTCTTTCTGACTTTCTAATCGTGTTTACTGTGTGATCATGGTATTGGTCACAAACATGAATGAGCATTCATTATCAAGTCATTAAGTTAATTTCTCCTTGTTAATTAAGAATTAATTTCTCTTTGTTATTAGAGATTTATATTGCTTCAATCGAAACAATTTAACGCGTTCGTGATTTTACCTTTCTCACTAATATCGTCAAATCATTTTATTTTTCCTCTCATAGTGCGTTTCCCCATCTGACCTGGCCTCACTTTTCACTTCCATCGGTCGCAACGTGACATGGCTGGAGAGACAACTTTGCTGTTCCATTAATTGGTTGTGTAATTGTTTGGCACAACAGGAATACGCGTAGCTTGTTACTTGCTCAATGATGCACTGCGATTGGCGCTAGAGCGGACTTTAACGTGATTTTATATAAATTTATTATTTTGAGTATGTGTTAGGAACATATCATAGCGCACAGGATGCCCGATTAACCCCGGGGTTTCGTAAATCGCCTAATAGATCTCCACTCCGACGTTTCGATCGTAGGTACTAGGTAAAACCGTATTATTCGCTCGCCCGGCAACTTTCGAGTCGGTGTGACCCGCAGTTTACGTCCGATTACTATGTAGGCTAGGTTTTCAGCTAGACTCCATATTCGCTTTATTATCACTCTCAGCCCCTCTAGAAGTAGCTTGCATTGTTTTTGGGTAATCCCGAGCGCTCGGTGATTCGTGATAGATATTCCATCAGAGGAATGTCCACGAGCAACCAATCACAGATACGCAGAAGAAGAGCAGGTTATTTATAGACTTTTCCGGCTCAGTTTCTTTCATTCTATGCATTTTGGGTATAGGATCCCCCATCGATGAAGTCTAAATGCATATGCTAGCCAGGCTACCTCGCAGTTCAGAATTTTCTGAACCCCGAGAAGATTCGCCTTGTTAGAAAGCTTGTGACTATTTTTTTTTCATAGTCACCATTCATTAATCAGTGACATTCTGTCGCATGTCATTAATGTTTGAATTCAATGTGGTAGGTTTGGAAATAATTTTTGTATAAATGCATTCTAATTTGTCTCAGTTTTGTTATACTGATGTGACACACACACGCACACTATCACTCACTCACCATGCAGACAAAAGACAGTGAACCTTTTCATTACATAGGTTTGTTGCTGTCGTGGTTGCGGGCATAAAGAATCTATGATAGTAATTCCTTTTGCCTGTGGATTTTTGTAGTCATGACGAGTGACTCATACATGATGTAGAATTTCTTCTTTACATTTATTTCTTCTCTGTGTGGACGACAGTTGTTTCAAGTATGACTGTGGTTGCAGTTGTCGTTTCCTTATCTACTCTTATATCTTCAGAGACTGTTGTAGTTCAGCCAGGTCCATTCAGATCGCTACTACCTTTCCCTCTCCGATTTTTATTCTTTCTTTGTGGAAATAAAAACACAAAAACGAAAGAAGAGACAAAAATAAAAGTTAAAAACGAAGAAAAAATTAAAACTGCAATTATATGAGTACAGTAGTGTACTTAACACCCCCTCTTCTCTGTTGCCTTTCTTTTTCTCATACAATCTTAGGACATTAAGTATATGATCTCGTTCCTCCGACTATAAATAGCAGTGGTACCGACGATACCCCGACACGGCACCGAAGGAGGACTCTGCTGCAAAACGGTCCACCTTAGGATGCTGTGGAAATATTGGAAGATTGCCAAATGCTTGTGACCAGGATGTTTTGTCAGAGCAGGTATTAGTTTCCCAGATGTAGTGAAGGACGCCGCCTACTCGGGACGCCCGTAGATCCACTGAAGGACAGGAACTCGCCAGTGCAGGTACCCGTCGCCCCAGGATGCTTTGGATGTGTTGCCGCCCTGCTTGGACGCCCGCATATCCGTCAGCACCATGAGCTTGTCAGCACGGGTATCAGTTTGCCTGTGATGCCGAAGAGACGCCTCCTGCCCCGGAGTCCGACAAAGATTTTTGAGGACGTCGGACGATCATGCAGCCGAGAAGGCTCTGCAAGATCTGCGAGGACGTGGGTTGAGTATACCGCGATTAAGACCCTGGCAAGGACTAACGGAAGTCCTAGTACCAAATCTGAAGTCAGGAGACCTGTGCGAGACCTTCAAGGACCAGAAGAAGAGGACGACAGGAAGCAGCCACGAGATGCAAGGAATGCACGCAGAGAACGAGAATGACCACAAATCAGGACAGCCAACTGAGTCTCCCTTGAGGCCAATCTAAGGTGCCTTGAGGGCGAGACTTACTGAGGTTTGGCACGAGCAATATGAGGGTCATTACAGACGGAACCAGTGACTTCATCATCGCTTCCCCCACATTTCCTGCAGCTTCTTCTACATTGCACCATTATTCCTTTCATGCCACGTTTGTGGATGGACGCTCATTGCTTGTGCCCCATGATGATCCAGTTTACTCAGTTCGTGGCTCAGTGTTTCGACGTGATATGGTTAGTCCGGCCTACACCCTAAGGCTGCATGGCTGGCGCCATGACCCCACACTCTGCACTTTACCTCAGACATCGTCTGTGTGTTCCTCTCACTTTTTGGTGGGTTTTTATACTCTTTAATAGAGAGTCCACTCGTCCATACATGATCCACATCCCTGCCAGCCACTGCATAGATTCTGACCTGTTATACTACTCTGCACCCTGAGTTTGACCTCTCCTTCAACTCAGGCCTAGCCTCCTCATTAGCCAAACCCCTAGGTCTCCTCCAACATTGGGTGAACCCCGAACGACTATGAATATCACCAGCTACCTTTTCACTGAAGTCGATGACCGCCTCCCGCCCTTTTGCCAAATTAAGCCCTCACATGGTTTCGGCGAGCCGTAACCAGTTCGGGCTCAAGAATAAAGTGAAGGCGACCACCAAAAGCAGACCACGTTGTAGCCGTCTTGCCCGGGAGGTTTTTCCACTGGTCAAGCCCCTGTTAGACAGCCGCCAACGACATTGAATACGACAAGCTGAAGCAGAGCTTGTTTTGCAAGGAGTTTTTGCTTTCCGTCTGAGAGGGCGAGACAATCTCAATCCCAACATACCCACTTGGAGATCGTAAGTACAAACGAAGTATAGCAAGAATCACCCTGCCTCCTGCCGCTCCTCACCAAAGATACACAATGTAAGGTTCCAACGAATTGTATCTTAAAAAAAGAGATTTGGCTCTGCTGTCTCCCCAGCAACATCAGGGAGAAGCTCCATGACTCAGATGAGACGGCCTATTGATGTTCTCATAGCAGAGCCAACTGCACTGATGGAAGCACATGGCAAGCCCGCCTCAACCGGAGATATGCCTACAGGGACATGCTCCAGTGATTTCCCCTTCAGTCAAGCCAGAGCTTCGAGATACGCCCTAGTCCTCTGCGACGTCAGCAACGGCCACCCCTGCCCCCTTGTACCTACCCATTCCGGAGGGACATCTTCGAGCTCATCCCTGGAGTTGGCTCACTCATTCCATCCCCAGCACCACCAAGCTTGTTTGCAGAGAAGTTTGTGCGGCAAGATTCCGCCCGCCACACCAAGTCACCTATCCGCGACCTGCCCCATACCAACCAACGTTTTTGGCATATCATGTGGTACGTCGTAGGACCATCTCCCACCTATTAAAACGGAAAAAGGTATATCTTTTACAGCATCGAACGCTCTACCCACTGGCTACCGAGATGGTTCCTGCTGTTGGAACGGGAGTCTTTGTAAGCAACGTCACTCTCTGATCACCAATATCAGATACTGGGACACATCTCTCACCTTACCTCCTCAAGAAGCAATCCTGCAGTGGTGGCACCTCCCCACGAACTGCATACACCCCTCTTTCACGACAACGTACCGGAAGGCCGTACTCCCTCGGAGATGCTCGACACATACAATTCACCTTTGCCCACACCAACACACACTGCTCCCGATATCCTGCGCTTGATGTTCCCCCAGCGTCTGCCGTGGCAATTCAAACCGTCCTCCTAGCTTCAGAACTCCCCATTGAGCAACTAGCCTCGAAAGCTGATGACCATCTTGCCATGCAGAACCCGCCTAATTCAGCTGGTCCCTCCACTACCCCGTCTCTCACACATGGAGTCCCCTCTGCGACACAAGGTCGCCGAATTAACAACCGGCCGTCACGGCTTGCAGCCCGCAACCCTTCAACGCATACCATGTTCAGCCACCCACAGTACCCGCATCCCCCCTGCACCCGCGACGAAACTACCGTCTCCGCATCGATCAAAGCTACAGCGCGCGCCGCGCTCCGACTCCATGTAGCCTACTGTTTTTTATCATTACAGTGCGGCATCCCGGCGCGCTAGTGCGAGCCCCCATGTTCTTCCGGGCAAACGGCACCGGGCCGGAACTAATAGCTCCGATCTCTCGCTGCCTCACATTGCGCTGTTCTATGTCCATGACAACAACTCCCGCCTACAGTTCCTGTGGAACACAAGAGCAGAAAAGTCAGCCTTATCCTGCACGTGACAACACTCACCCGCTTCTTGCACACTGAGGCTGCCAATTGCTCACCATCAACATATATGTGGTGTTCCATGACACTCCTTTTCAGTGCGCCTCCGCACTCGAGCTGACGTGGGTTTTTCCTAGCTTGGCTAACGTTCAGCAACTAATCTGGGAGCAGACTTCCTTGCCGCACCATGTCACAGTGAACCTGAGAGGGTGCGACACGGAGTCTCCTGTACACCATTCCGGGGCCCGCCCTTCGCCTCGTCGGCTCGACCCTTGTCCGCGCCTCTCGTATCTATACAGTTCTGCCCAACGAATGCGCCTATCAAGCTATGCCTTCGGGACTTCCCAGCGCTAAAGAAGCCCATTATCATCGTGACAACGACACCGCCCACACACTGTCCACCACATTCATCAATGATTGGACCACAGGTCCCTCCTGTTTGCAGGCCCTGCACCAGACATTTCTGCATTGCAAGGCGAGTTTTGGATTACAGGAGGGAGCTCGGAATCATGCCCCCTTCCAGCAGCCAGTGGGCATACCCCCTGCACCTTGTACAGACGACAAGACACGATTGTCCCTTATGGTGATTATTGCCATCTCAACACAGTTACACACCGGATCGCTACCCCTCCCGCCCGCTTCAACACACTCCTTTCACACGTGAACTCTCAGGGTGCACAATCTTCTCCAATATCGACCTGTCCGAGCATACCACCAGATGTCCAATCGCTAAGGAGGACAGCCCAAAGAACATTGTAACCACCCCCATCGGCCTATACGAAATTTCTTCGCATACCGTTCGTCCTCTGCAACGCCCTCAAACTCCAACGTTTCATGGATGATGTCTACAGGTGTTTTTCATCTACATCGATGACATACTCTCGTCTAGCAGCAGCCGTCTGCAGAAACCGGCAAGTCGTCATCAACCCTGGTAAGAGTCTTTTCGGAGTCACCTCTTTTTACCTTCTTAGGCCCACACATTACCGCGGAGGGCCGATCACCCCACTCAGGATAAGGTGCAGCAGTATCAGGCATTTCCCTAGGCCAACCACCAAGAAGACATCTTCGAGTACCTCCGTATGATAAATTTCTTCAGGAGGTTCATTCCCAGTGTGCAATCCTTACTGGCTCCCAACTACGCAGCCTCCTCATCCCATCCAGGTCAGGACGCGGCAAGAGACATTACCTGGACCCCTGAGTCACCAAAGCTTTCAACATCAGCAAGATGCCTTAGCCGCAGCGACCCTCCTCAACCACCCCATCAGGGGAAGTCTCATTATATAGCTGTTGACTCTCGAACACCGCCATGGGGGCCGTTCTGGCGCAATATCCTAGTAAATAGTTTCCACCCTGGCTTTTCTTTTCGCAGACGCTCAGCCCTCACCAAATCATTACAGTGCTTTCGCAGAAGAACTCCCGGCAGTCTCACACGGCATCAGCACGTTTCCGAACACACTCTAGGGCAAAGACTTGTCACATCTTGACTGTCACAAGCCCTTCACTTCGCCTGCACACAGAAGCGCCACCAGTCCGCCCACGTGAAGAAAGACAGGTGGATTTCATACCCTGTTTTACCAACGACATACGAACATCCGAGGCACCCACAACCAGGCCGCAGAACGCCCGTTCCAGAGTAATTTGATAGCCATGGTAGTGCCAGCAACAACCCCATCGACGACATTTAGTTCGCAGGAAACATCACACAGGACACTTCCCTTTTCACGCTACTTGAGGGATACTCTCTTCAGCTGAACCGGTGCCCTCCAAATTCACAGGACCACCATCCCTCTGTGACACCTCGCTTGGCGCCCTCGTCCTTACATCCCACCATCACTCCCGCCACAGTTTTTCGAGGCTTACCATGTCATCGGGAAATTCGCATGACGCCAAGATCTCATCTGCAGCAAAGTCGTGTGACTGGCATCAATAGAGACGTCCGGGAGTGGAGCTGCACCTGCATCAAGTGCTCCAGCCTGAGCTACCCCCGATCTAGATATCACTGCCGCCCACCATTGCCAAAAACCTTCATCCGCACCTGGATCTCTCGCCATGGCAACTCCTGCGACGTCCCACGACCGATCAGCATCTCAAGTTCGAGGTCGAGCTCTGGAGCGCTAATGATCTTCTTGGCTCGAAGCCACATCCAGACCACGCCTAACCCCCGGGTGTCAACGGCATGGTAGAGCGTCTTACACCGCCACTTGAAGGAGGTCCCTCCGGCTTCAATCTCCGCATGTCACTGGGTGGGACCAGTTGCCTTTAGCATTCCTGACATACGGACCCTTTCAGCAGGATCTTTCAGTACACCACTGCCGAAATGGTTTTATTGGACCACCATAACCCCCCCTGACCAGACTTCATATTAGCTCCGAGACACAGAGTCGGGAGCTTTTCGTAAATTAGCTCGCAACCGATGGCCCCTGCATCCGCTCCTGTCCACTCGATCTTCACGGCCGCGAGACATTTACTCACCACTCACTTTCAAGATTGCTCACGTCTTTGTCATCCACCCACCAAGCCCCTAGCTGCCCAGCACTACGAGGGCCGTTCAAGTTTGTTTCGGGGACGACGCTTACTGGAAGGGAGTGCTGTGGTGACGCATCTCAGCGCCGAGCTCCCGCACACGGTAGCAGGCTACTTTGATGTTTGCGACTGGCCCCCCGCAATCTCAATCCCAACATACCATTGGAGATCGTAGTACAAAACAAGTATAGCAAGAATCACCTGCCTATGCCGCCACCACACCAAAGATACACAAGGTAAGTTCCACGAAGTGGATCTTAAAAAAGAGATTTGGTTCTGCTCTCTCCCTGGCAACATTAGGGAAAAGCTTCATGACTCAGATGAGACGGCCATTGTGTTCTCACCAGAGCCAACGCACTGATGGAAGCACATCGGCAAGCCGCCTCACCGGAGATGCCTACAGGGACATGCTCAGTGATTTCCCTTCAGTCAAGCCAGAGCTTCGGAGATACGCCTGTCCTCTGCGACGTCAGCACAGGCCACCCCTGCCCCCTTGTACCTACCACATTCCGGAGGGACATCTTCGAGCTCATCCATGGATTGGCTCACTCATCCATCCCACAGCACCACCAAGCTTGTTGCAGAGAAGTTTGTGCGGCAAGATCCGTCGCCACACCAAGTCACTATCCCGACCTGCCCCAGACCACACAACGTTTTGGTCATATCCATGTGGACGTCGTCGGACCTCTCCCACCATTAGAGGAAAAAGGTATATCTTTACATCATCGACCGCTCTACCCACTGGCTACGAATGGTTCCTGCAGGTGGATCGGGAGTTCTTTGTAAGCAACGTCACCTCTCTGATCACCAAATATCAGATACTGGTGATAAATCTCTCACCTGACCTCCTCAAGTAAGCAATCCTGCAGTGAGTGGTGCCTTTCCCACGAAATGCATTGCATGCCCTCTTCATGACAACGTCACCGGACGGCGGTACTCCCTTGGAGATGCTCAGACACATACAATGCACCCTCGCCCACACCAACACACACCTGCCTCCCGATATCCTGCGCTTGATGTTCCCCCAGCGTCTGCCGGTGGCAATTCAAACCGTCCTCCTAGCTTCAGAACTCCCCATTGAGCAACTAGCCTCGAAAGCTGATGACATCTTGGCCATGCAGAACACCGCCTAATTTTCAGCGGTCTCCACTACCCCGTCTCTCACCCTGGAGTCCCTCGCGACACAGGTCGCCGAATTAACAACCGCCGTTCGACGGCTTGCAGCCCGCAACCCTTCAATGCATCCCAGGTTCAGCCACCACAGTCCCGCATCCCCCCGTGCCACCCGCGGACGAAACTACGCGTCTCCGCATCGTCAAAGCTACAGCCGCCGCCGCCGCTCTCCGACTCCAGGTAGCTACTGTTTTTATCATTACAGATTCGGCACCCGGGCGCGCTAGTGCGAGCCCCATGTTCTGGCCGGGAAAACGGGGCACCGCGGGAACTAATAGCTCCGATCTCTCGCGGCCTCACATGCGCTGTTCTATGTCCATGACAACAACTCCCGCCTACAGTTCCTGGTGGACACAGGAGCAGAAGTCAGCCTTATCCCTGCACAGTGACAAACACTCACCCGCTTCTTGCACACTGGAGGCTGCCAATTGCTCACCCATCAACATATATGGTGAGTGTTCCATGACGCTCATTTTCAGTGGCGCCTCGCACTCGAAGCTGACGTGGGTTTTCCTAGTTGCTAACGTTCAGCAACTAATCCTGGGAGCAGACTTCCTTGCGCACCATGGCTTCACAGTGAACCTGAGAGGGTGCGACACAGGAGTCTCTGGTACACCATTCCGGGGCCCGCACCTTCGCCTCGTCGACCCTTGTACGCGCCCCTCGTATCTATACAGTTCTGCCCAACGAATGCGCCTATCAAGCTATGCTTCGGGACTTCCCAGCGCTAAAGAAACCCATTATCGTGACAACGACACCGCCACACACTGTCACACACCACTTCATCATGATTGGACCACAGGTCTACTCCTGTTGCAGGCCCCTTGCACCAGACCATTTCTGCATTGCCAAGGCAGAGTTTGATTACATGAGGGAGCTCGGAATCATGCGCCCTTCCAGCAGCCAGTGGGCATACCCCCTGCACCTTGTACAGAAGAAAGACAGCGATTGGCGACCTTATGGTGATTATTGCCATCTCAACACAGTTACAGCACCGGATCGCTACCCTCTCCCGCACTTCCACTCCTTCACACGTGAACTCTCAGGGTGCACAATCTTCTCCAAGATCGACCTTGTCCGAGCATACCACCAGATTCCCATCGCTAAGGAGGACATCCCAAAGACAGTTGTAACCACCCCCATCGGCCTATACGAATTTCTTCGCATACCGTTCGGCCTCTGCAACGCCCTCAAACCTTCCAATGTTTCATGGATGATGTCTACAGGGTGTTTTCATCTACATCGATGACATACTCATCGCTAGCAGCAGCCGTCTGCAGAAAACCGGAGTCGTCATCAACCCTGGTAAGAGTCTTTTCGGAGTCACCTCTTTTACCTTCTTAGGCCACACAATTACCGCGGATGGCATCACCCCAGCTCAGGAGAAGGTCAGCAGTATCTGGCAGTTCCCTAGGCCAACAACCAAGAGACATCTTCGGAAGTACCTCCGTATGATAAATTTCTTCAGGAGGTTCATTCCCAAGTGTGCATCCTTACTGGCTCCCCTACGAAGCCTCCTCATCCCATCCAGGTCAGGACGCGGCAGAGACATTACCTGGACCCCTGAGTCGACCAAAGCTTTCGACATCAGCAAAGATGCCTTAGCCTCAGCGACCCTCCTCAACCACCCCCAACAGGGGGAAGGCTCAATATAGCTGTTGACGCCTCGGACACCGCCATGGGAGCCGTTCTGCAGCAATATCCAGTAAATAGTTGCCAGCCCCTGGCTTTCTTTTCGCAGACTCTCAGCCCTCAGCAAAATCGATACAGTGCTTTCGGCAAAGAACTCCCTGCAGTCTACACTGCCATCAAGCACTTCCGAACATACATCGAGGGCAAAGACTTCCACATCTTGACTGATCACAAGCCCTTCACCTTCGCCCTGCACAACAGAAGCCGCCACCAGTCCCCACGTGAAGAAAGACAGGTGGATTTCATAGCCCTGTTTACCAACGACATACGACACATCCGAGGCACCAACAACCAGGCCGCAGACGCCCTATCCAGAGTATTGATAGCCATGGTAAGTGCCAGCAACAACCCCATCGACTACCATTTAGTTCGCAGGGAACAGCAACAGGACACTTCCCTTTTCACGCTACTTGACGGGGATACCTCTCTTCAGCTGGAACAGGTGCAGCTCCAAAATTCACAGGACACCATCCTCTGTGACACCTCACTTGGCCGCCCTCGTCCTTACATCCCACCATCAATCCGCCAACAGTTTTTCGAGGCTTACCAATGTCATCGGGAAATTCGCATGACCCAAGATCTCATCCGCAGCAAAGTCGTGTGACCTGGCATCAATAGAGACGTCCAGGAGTGGAGCTGCACCTACATCAAGTGCCAGCCTGAGGCCACCCCCATCCAGGATATCACTGCCGCCACCATTGCCAAAACCTTCATCAGCACCTGGATCTCTCGCCATGGCACTCCTGCGACGGTCACGACCGATCGCGGATCTCAGTTCGAGTCCGAGCTCTGGAGGCAGCTAATGATTCTTCTTGGCTCGAAGCACATCCAGACCACGGCCTAACACCCCGGTGTCAACGGCATGGTAGAGCGCTTACACCGCCAATTGAAGGAGGTCCTCACGGCTTCATCCTCCGCATGTCACTGGGTGGACCAGTTGCCTTTAGCACTCCTGCACATACGGACCTCTTTCAAGCAGGATCTTCAGTACACCACTACCGAAATGGTTTATGGAACCACCATAACCCTCCCTGCAGACTTCATAGTTAGCTCCGGAGACCAGGATTCGGGAGCTTTCGGAAATTAGCTTCGCAACCGAATGGCCCGCATCCGCTCCTGTCCAACTCGATCTTCACGGCAGTGAGACATTTACTCACCACGCAACTTTCAAGTTGCCACGTTTTTGCAGGAAACCCACCAACCCCTCTCGCCCACCTACAGGGCCCTTTTCAAGTTTTTTTCCGACCGTTTTCACGGGAAGGGGGGCGGGGGTTGCCCACCCGCACGACTCCCGCCCCGGGTAGGCAGGCACTTGATGTTTTTTGGTGAGCTGGCCCCCGAAATCACCGGGGAGCTTTTCGGACCCACCGAGGAAACCCCGGGCCCCAAAATCAACACCAGTGGACATCGACTTGAAGAAAAAGGCCCTTCCTTCCCCCTCCCTCTTCCCTGCGGTGATGGGTCCTTATTTGGGACATTCAGAGAAAAGGGGAGGACGGTTCCGGGGCGGGTGGCGCAGGGGTGGACCGAGCTAAAAAGAGAGTCCCATGTCCCGGTGTGGGCTTTGCATGGGCATTTTAAAAGAATTCCGGCCCCCGGGGTCCATGAATTTTGGGGCCTGGCCTTCCGCGTTACCGGAGGGTGACGCCCCCCCATTGTTTGATGCCACGATGCTATGTGCGCTGTAGCTTCGTCCCCTACTGCCTACTCTTTCCTAACGAATTTTCGGATTGGGAACTTGTGCCCCCTTTGGTGAACGGGCCCCCATTTGGGGCGCTTTGCTCGCTGGCAGCCTTTTTACCCCCCCGCAGGGGAGGGTGTGTCGGGGGGCCTTAAAAGGGCCTCCCCTTCGGGTCATAGGTTCCTTTCTTTTGCTAGGGACGGGTTGGCAGCCATCTGTTTACTGCCACTCTTTTCTTTCGATAGGGGATAGGCGGGTGGCCCCCTTGTCAGGCCTTCAGCCAGTTCTTTTAAATAGCACTGCTAGACAAAACATTAATTTCCACCCGGGGATAGGAAGTCCCGGAAAGTTGCTTCTCCTCACGTGTAAAAAGCTGGGTTGGGTATTTTCGAGGATAAAGGGAATTTACGGGAAACAGGACGCCCCCTCTCTCTCATGAGGTGAAACTTGGGTTTTCAGAGAGAAAGGGTTTTCCTTTTAATCCATTCCCCTAAAACTGCCTGAAAAAAGAGCCCCTCCCCTCACGTGATGAAAAAAGCGTGGGGCTTTTTTTTAAAAGGGGACAAAGGACACTGGAACAGGACGGACCCCCCTTCTCTCATGAGGTAAACATCCTTTGGGGATTTTCAGAGAGAAGAGGGATTCACCTTAAAAACTGTCCTGCCCTGGGAAACCCTGAAAAAATTTTTTTTCTCCCCCCTGTGGGGAAACCCCGGCTTTTCAGGGGATAAGGAATGACGGAACGGGCAGGCCCCCCCTTTTTTCCCACTGGGGTGAAAAAACCTTTGGCTTTCAGAAAAATGGGGTTTTCGCTTTGAAAAGGGGTACAGGTCCCCGGGGAAAGGAGAGGAATGCCTGGAAAAGTGAAAGGCCCCCTTCCTACTGAGGGAGGGCAAAAAGTTTCCCACCAATGAGCCCCGTAGGGGAAGGACATCCCTCTGGATACCCCAAGGTTGACCCCCTACCCACGTTTTTGCCGTGCGTGGACCCTTTGGGGTGGGGAGGGAGCCCTAGGTTGACTTTTGCCGGCACGGTACGCCCTGGGCTACAACATCCTCTTTGGCCCTTACTGGAAAGCAGGCGGCCGCCCGGGCCCGGTCGGGTCAAATCGGGGGTCCCCCTGGGAGCTGGGGTCAAGCATCATGTGCCGTTGGAACCCCCCGTCCGGCGTCCGTGAAAATGGCAAATTGGTGGTATTCCACTCACACCCCTGTTGCTGTTAGCACGGGCCTAAATAGCCCCCCTTTTTGGAATCCGTGGTGGGGGGGGGGCTGGGGGATGAAACATGCCAAATACATGAAAGCAAACCAAAATCCCCCCAGACAGACTTTTGTGACACCCGTGCAACCCCCAGCAGGGCAGCCCCCCTGAAGCCTTACTGCCCCGGGTGGCAAAGAAACCCCCGGCACAGTGACACGTCAGCCTCTGCCAAAGATGGGGGAAAAGACAGAAAAACGTACAAAAATTTGTCCCCAGTCGTCCAGAGATGGACTTTCGGCGGGCCCCTCCGGGCCCGCACCCGAAGGAAGGCCCGACCTCCTCGAAAACCCCACTGCTGAACCCAGGAGCACCAGCGAACCAGCCGAAACATGGGCCCCACGACAACTCCAAACCCGAAAAAGGGCGGACCGAAACGTCCGGGGCCGGGCCGCTTGAGGCGGTTGGGCCCCCCCAAAAGGGTTTTCCCCCCAATTAAGGTCTCCGTAACCCGAAGGCTTCGCCCCTCCCTCCAATGGTCAGGGCTTTGGAGACCCCGGCAAATTGGGCGTCGATGGGGTTGCGCGAACGGGGCATGACATCACCCAAAGTCGGCCCCCCCTTTGTTTCCGCAAAAAACCCAAGGACTAAAAGATGGGGGGAAAGTGATCCCTCGCCATAACCCCGGGAAAGGGGGGCAAGAGGTCTTTTTGGGCCTCTCAGTCTCATACGATGGGGGTGTAGCACACCCACAGGTCCATGGGGGCTTCCCAAATTTGGGCGAAGGGGAGTCCAACCGGAAAAGCCCCCGGAAACCATGAAGGTAGCCCAAGCTTTCATAAGAAAAAAAGGGGGCCCAAACACCCCAAAGCCCAAATTTGCCAAGAGGCATCCGCCGGGACCGGTGCTCTGTCAGGAAAGAGGGGCCCCCAAAAAGGGCAAGGGGGTTTTAAAAGAACCAGACTTTTTCCCTGCCCCCCTGGCCCCACGGGGGGGGAAGAAAAAAAAGCGAAAGGCTTCCCGCCCTCCTAAGAGGAAGGAAGTGCCCCCCCAGCCAAAAACCGGAGATCTCCGACAAAAGGATTTCCCCAAGTAAAGAAAGTGAGGGGAAACCAAGAAAGAAAGGTTCCAAACAGCCCCCACATGTCCCTCCCGACCCAGAAGACATGTTCTTCGGGGGGGGGGAAATTCGTTTGACCTGCTGTAGTCAAGGGGCAGTTCCTGCCCGGGGGCCAAGGAAGAGGGGATAAGGCAGTCGAAATCCCCAGCGGATTCAAAAAAACGTCGAAAGCATAAAGGGAAGGAAGGAGGGGGCCAATCAGCCCAACCCTCTCCCCCCCCAGGTCGAGACCCCCCTCCCCCATTTTCAACCGTTAGCCCCACAGGCAAGCCGCCGTTTAACCCAAAGGGGTACCAGGCTGATTCAGTCCCCAAAAGCCGAATCAGAAAACGAGCCCCCAGGCGGGCCACCAAATGTAAGAAAGCCGGGCCAGGAAAAACCCAAACCGTCAAGTCAAGTCCCAAAGTCTCCCCCCCTCAGTGGACCCGGGATAGCCACAGCCAAAAGGGATCTCACAATGGAGTTTCGACTCCACTGTCAACCCGAATCGAACGAGCTTGATGTAACACCATTAGTAAATCTGGCACCACCCCGTTTTCGCGGGGAAACATCTGGGTTTCCCTAAAGGAGTGCCACCCCCGAACAGTGCGAAAAGGGATTGAATCTCATGTCCAGGAAATTACGGGGAAGCTTTTCGCTTCCCCGGGAAATCACGTCTACTGCCCCCGTTCCGATGGAAAAGAGTAAACCCCGGTCAAAAAAAATTCCCTGCCCCGCAATAGCCGAGCCCGCATGGGAAAAGTTGAATTTTTGCTGTCGAGTTTAAAACTGGCCGGGGGCCCCCTGAAATGACAATGTGTACAGCCGGCCCCACTGGTACTTAGACATCAGCCAGGGATGTGCTTCGCACACACACCGAGTGTATAGGGGGAGACTTCATGCAACCCCCTCCGGCCCCTGCGGGCACCCAGCGGCGGCTCACATACCAAAATGCTGAGACTTCCCCCCAAATCGCTCTCCCAACACCAGGGCCCCGATTCGAGGAGGGGGCCCGCCCCACCCTGGCCACTGCGATCTGGGGGAGAGGGTTGGCTGGCGGGGGTGAGACCTCCTATGACCATTATGGCACCTTAACCCACCCCATGGTATGGCCCAGCCCAAAAACCCGGACCGAATCCAAATGGAAACAACAAGGGCCCAAATGGGAGGGGGTTTTAGAAAGCCTTGGCCCACGTCTGAAAGCAATGAACCCAACCCAAAACGAAAATTTGGAAATGCTACAACCCGAGTAAGCCATTTATAAACCCTCACTGCCAAAAACCGGGCCCGGTTTAGGGGTACAAAAACGCCTGGGGACTTCAAAACGAGATTAGGGAGGGCCAAACCCCGGGGAAATATGGCCGAAAATTTTTCCCCAAGGGAAAAAACCCCCGAAAAACCCCCCTAAGGAGGCGTCAGGGATACCAAAAACTGCCAGCGGGGAGGGGAAAAATGGGTGGGGAAAGTGTGAGTCCTTTGTACCCTACCCCCCCCAACTTGGGGGGGTCAAACGAGCCACCAACCCCCAGCCCCGAATGCACACACCATGCCCCCCTCGAGGCCACAGACGGGGCACGGTTCTCTGCGGAAAGTAGGGAAAAAACCCGCCAGCCGAAAAGAGGGAAAAAAAAGAACCTACAACCAGACAACTTTTCTACATCAGAGAAAGGGCAAAACCGAACCCGATAAATCAGTGTTTCTTTTCTGGGGAACTA
Organism: Penaeus monodon; assembly: GCF_015228065.2. NCBI lineage: Eukaryota > Metazoa > Arthropoda > Malacostraca > Decapoda > Penaeidae > Penaeus > Penaeus monodon. Next base: position 26,275 of record NW_023655175.1, read on the forward strand.
AGAGAGCCTATAAAACCAGTTGTAACACACCCCGGCTCTGACGGGGGTTTGTACCCCATCATTTTCCCCCCCCGGGGGTAGGAGACTTGTTCCTGCACTCATAAAAAAGTCCTGGGGAAAATTTCCCTTACCCCCGAGTTGGAAAGGGCTACCTAGTTCCCACCCCAAAAAGGACCGGGGGAATACCCCCCCCACTCACTCCTCGCTGTTTGGGAAACGCCCAGAGGATGGGTGAACCGGCTCCGAGGGAAAATGGGGCCCCCACATGAAACCCCCTGGGTTTTACCGGGGGAGCAAGCGCAAAAAATAAGCCTCCTTTGGGACAAAAAGCCGGCACATCTTGGCAATTTCCTTTACCTGGAGAAGGCTTTTTAAATTGGCAAATCCCTTTTCAATTTAGGAAACCTGACCCAAAAAGGAATCAGAGGAAGCTCCGGGTTTGGGTAATGACTACTTTTCAATGAACAGCCAAACAAAACCAAGGTCACCTTCACAGCAAATGCCCAAAAAGGGAAAGGAACGCCACAGGGTGGGGGTTTTCAGTCCAGCCCTTTTTAATACTTAAAAGTCCTGATCCTCAAATAAACCCCCCTGGGGGCAAGTCATTCCTACAACGATTTGCCATCATCTCCCTGGACCTACTGTAAAAAAAGCCCAGCGTTTTCTGGACCTGGATCCGAGGAGTGTTGCAGGCGGAAAAACTCTGCAGCCAAAACCAAAACCATGGCCCGAGACGAGAGTTCAAAGGACAATTTTGAAAATCCGGGGTAGACTTGGAGTGGGGTTTGGATACCTCTACCCGGGGGGAAGGATAGACCGGGCCCCCCCCCTTTCCCGAAGGAGGCCATACCTGGTAGAACAAATCGGTGAAGACGCATAGGGCCCGACCAGAGTTAAGCCATTTTACTGTTCAGGCCCCTGTGCTATGCCCCCTCGCCTAGGCATTAAGAGAAAATAAAGACCAAGTGGGGACGTCCAAAGAAGCCCCGGGGGCATTTTGGTGCCCCCCCAAGGGGGGCGAAGGTCCTCAACCCCTTTTGGGGCAAACCTTTTTCCCCTTGGCCCACAATTGACCTAAGCGCAACAATTTTTATCAAGGTCTCCGCTCCCAGGACACCAAAAACTAAAAGTCAGACGCCTAGAACAGGGTAACGACTGTTTGCAAACACTCCCGGCTGTCTACATCTAGGGTGTTAATAACACCACACTCAAAGAAACATATGGAAAAGGCTGGCTCCCCTCACCCGACTTTGCGGAGCCCCCCCGTGGCACAAACCTCGATAGAGTTCCTCCCGGCATGGAAATGGCAAGCAAAGAATAAAAACTGTAGCCAGCCCAAAGGCGAAAACCCAGAGGGGGCATTTCGTATCCCCCCCGGGGGCAAATATTACAAAGGTGGTCGGTCACCCGAAACCCACACTGCAGGGGCCGGGTTGGAAGGGGATGCCCCCAATACCAGAGGGTAACAGACAACGCCTCCCCTACAGGCAAGGCAGTTTCTATCATGGGAAACCGAGCCACGCTCCCTGTGGGAAGGACACTGGGGCATACACACAGACCCAAAGGAGCCTTTGCGCTTTAGCAGCGCTCACCCCGACAACTTCCTTCTGACTACCCCCCCCACCTGGCCAGAGGATTCCGCAAGGGGAGAAGTTTTCATAAAAAATGGGGTTTCCCCCCACATAGGGTCAGAGGTAAAGAGCTTCGCAGATTGCCGAAGTTGGGGGTATGCCCCCAATCCCCTGATAATACTCAAGCGAAAATTTTAAGAGGAAGTTCGGTACGGGCCCCCCCCCCTTCCCCCTGCGCTTTCCAAAAGGAAACGGATCCTCCCCCTTGGGCCCCTGGTTGGATCCCAGGGTTGAACCATACAAATTTAAATAACAACAGAGTTCCAAATCATTTTGCCAGAAGGCCCAGGTTTCCATGTGGGGCAGGCTAAAACCCAGAAAAGTGAAGAAGGTGTTGCTGATTGCGGGGAGCCGAAGCCACACTTGTACTTATTAGAGAAATTTCGTCCCATGCAATTCCAAGACAAAGCCCCCCCAGAACCAGCCGGGTGCTGGTAAAGAATTATGCGATGCTTACACCAGGCTACAGGAGCGCCGGGGGCAAACCCACCGCCACGGTACACCCAGTGTCAGACAAAAAAAATGAGCGCTAAAAACGCACAGGCCGGGCCCTAAATGAAAAAGGCCGGCGAAGCCAAACTTTAAACTCTCAAGCAAAAGCAATAAACCATGCACACAAGCAAAAGACCTGGAAGGGCACTCTTCTCTTTTCTCCCTGCGGTGAAATTTGGGCCCCTTTCGGTGATTCTGACAAGGGAGGAAAACCGGCAAAGTCGTCGACAGGGGCACGGGTGGCACCAACAATAATACCAAGAAGTTACTAGCCTCTCGGGCTCGGGTTAAAGAGAGTACCGGACCCGGCCACTGCAATTTTGGCCCCGGCTCTTAGCGTTTTCGGATGGGGCTAAGTCCCCCTTTTTTTTGGGTATGCTATTTTTTTGCGTTTTCTTCGGGCCCCTACCATTCTTTCCATACGAATTTTCGGCATTGGTAAAGTGCGTACCCTTTGGGACTGGCCCCCCAGGCGTGGGGAAATTTACCCCCTGAGGGGGGGTTGTCTGGGGGGCTTAGAGTGTCTGCCTTTTTGGGGGCTAGAGTTTCCATTTATTTGTAGGGGTGGTCTGGCAACCCCTCTGATTTCTGCCACTCTCCTTTTGATAGGAAAGATAGGGAGGTAGGAAACCCCCCCTTTTTTTTGTTGCCCCCGATGTTTTGCTTGCCTTTTGCTTTGTGCCCCCGCCTATTCTTTCCTATACGAAATTTTTCGGGAAGGGTAACTGTGGCACCTTCGGTGAACTGGCCCCCCTTTTAGGTGGGGGGGACCCTTTTCTCCCGCAGGGGGGGGTTGTCTGGGGGGGCCTTAGAGTGTTGCCTTATGGTTGCATAGAGTTTCCCTTTTTTTGCTAGGACTGGGCTGGCACCATCTGTTCTGCCAGAAGGTAGGAGCCCCTCACCCACAGCCCTAGCCCGGTTTTGTCAAAAACTGCTGCTAAAAGAACACTAACTTCCCCACCATAGGAACCGCCTGGATGGGGTTAGGGTTCTCTCCCATGTGGTGAAATAGGCCCCTTTTGGGGGGTGGAACAGGGGCAGGCCCCCCCTCTCTCACGCCTTGGGGGAGTTTCGAGAGAGAAGGGTCATTTGAAAAGGTTTTAAAAGGGGGGCCTCTCCCTCCCCAAAAAAAATTTTTTTGGGG
>NW_023655176.1:0-4308 GCF_015228065.2 Penaeus monodon
TTTTTTTTCCCCCCCCCCCCCCAAAAAAACCCCCCCCCAAAGGGGGCCCCCCCCCCCCTTTTTTTTTTTTTTTTTTTCTTTTTTGTTTTTTTGGGGGTTTTTTTTAAAAAATTTCTCCCCCCCCCCCCCCCCCCCCCCCCCCACCCCCTTTAAATTTAAATAATAATAAAATTTATTTTAATTTTAAAAAACACACCACACCACACACCCACACACCACCCAAACACCCCCAAAAATATAATTTTTATAAATAATATATATAAAGAAAAAAAAACACAAAAAAAAACACACCACACCACAAAAAAAAATATATAATAATATATTTAAAAATTTAAAAAAATATAAAACAAACACACACAACCCCACACAAACACACACAAACCCCCCACCAAAAAATAAAACCCCCCAAATTTATATATATATATACATAATATAAAATATATATAAACTATTAAAAATAAAATCAAAACACACAATAAACACAAAAAACACCACCACACCAAAAACCCCAAAAAAACCACACACCAACACACCACCAAAAAACCAAAACACCCACACACACAATTTAAAATTATATATTATTATATTAAAAAATTTTATATTATAAAAAAACAACACCAAAAACACACACACAACACACACCCCACGACACCCACACACACAACACACACACCACACAATATATTATATTATATATATATATTATATAATATAATAATTAATTAATTAATATATATATATATATATATTATTATAATATTATACATATAATATGTAAAAATTATTAATATATATATATAATATAAATAATTATTATATTAATATATATTATAACCCCCTATATACACACACACATATAATTACATCTACAACATATATATTATTAATATATATTATATTATATAATTATATAAATTATATATATGTGTGTGTGGTGGGGTGTTTTGTGTGTGTGGTTGTGTTGTGTGTGTGTTGTGGTGGTGGGGGGGTTGGTGGGGGGTGTGTTGGTGTATGTAAATATCCATAACTATCGTATGTCTATCTACTGTCTCGTCCCTATCTAACTATTTTCTATCTATCTACATCTATCCATCTTCATCTATCTATCTATCTTCTATCTATCTGTCTGCCTATTATACAAAACACACACACCGATAAATATAGAAAAAGATGTAGAAATGTAGATAGATATCATAAAAATATATAGGTCAACTAGTTAAAAATATGACATGATGAAAAAGAAAAATATTATTTAGATAACAGATGTTTCATGCATGATCTATATATATATAATTTATAATATATATATATATATACTATTATATATATATATTTTAATATATTTAATATATAATATTATATAGAATATGTAGATAAATTAAAAAATAATATAATTAGATAGATAATATAGAAAAATAGTTTTTAAATTATATAGAAAAAAACAATATGACAGTATATATTGATAGAGATATTTTTGAAAAATTTTAAGATTGGTTTAGAAAAAAGAAAAAAAAAAAAAAGAAAAGGATACAGACTCTATGTATTTGTCTATATATATATGCATATATTATAATAAAATAATATAATATAATTATATATATTATATAAAATATATATTTATATTTTAAATATATATATATATATATATATATTATATAAAAATTGTATTATACACATGAAAAAATACCTTCATATTTGTATTTTTCTATATGGAGGAGAGGAAAAAGAGAAAGAGGAGAAAGGGGAAAAAAAAAGAGAAAAACGGGGAAAAAAATGGGAGAAAAGGTCGAAAAGGGGAAATGAGAGATACAGACTTGGGGTTTTAAAAAAAAGTAAAAAAAGAAGAAGAAGAAAAAAAAAATATATATGTATGTATATATATATATATTTATATATATATATTATAATAATAAAAAATAGATAAATATATATATATAAAATTAAATTAAAGAAATAAAGAGAGAGAGAAAAGAGAGAGAAGAGAGAGAGAGGAGAGAGAGAGAGAAGAGAGGGAGAGAGAGGAGAGAGAGAGAGAAGGAGAAAAGAGAGAAAAAAGAAAGAGAAAGAAGAGAGGAGAGAAGAGAAGAGAAGAGAAGAGAGAAGAGAGCAAGAAAAGAGGGGCGAGAGAGAGACAGAGAGAGAGAGAGAAGAGAAAAAAAGAGGAAGGAAAAAAAACAGCAGAAAAAGGAGCCCTCTTCCGCCCCCCCCCCCGACCCGAAGGGGGCCAGGGAAATCTACAGCCACACCGCCTTTTGTCCATCGGAATTTTAACAGCGGGAATTGCTGGATTTCTCCCCCGGAAGAAAAATTGGGGATCCCGCTACAGGGGGCGTGAGTCGATGTGTCGGGGCGTGGCCGGATCCTTTTTTTTCCTTCTCTGGCGGGATCCTTATCTGTGCTAAATGGGTTTAAAAACTAAACCGAGATAGGTTCCCAAATAAAAAAAATTGGGTTTTTATGTCACCCTGTACCCTTTGGGGGGGGGCCCCCGGAAACGGCGTGTGTGTCTTGTTTAAAACCCTGTGTATTTTGGGGGGGGGGGGGTCAAACCGGAAACGGAAATTTGATTCGGTAGCGTCGAACCACTTGTTTTTATTTATCGTGTTTAATCTCTCAAAAAAACAGACGTACAGAAATTTTAAACCCAAGTGTTCCATTTGGGCGTGATATTCATCCGCATTCTTAAAAAAAAGGCAGTGCGTGGAAATACATGCGTTTTTGGCATTCTGTTTCCGGCGAATTCAGTTTTTTTTCTTATTCGGGGTTCCTTATCACACTAAAAGCGGCGGCGCGAACGTGACTGTGCTGCGGGGAAAACCAACAATATACACAAAATTTGTCTCTCGAAAACCAGCAAAAAGATTAGGATTAGCGTAGCGGGAGGAGCTAAGGCTGGGTGCTACAAGGGACCGGTTTACCTAGGGGATACAAATCTATAGACATTGCTGAATCAATGCGATTCTTACCGTTTGGGCCCCCCCGGGGAAGGTGAGCGCTGCAGTTTTATTGGGGGAGAACTATTGGGCCCGACAGGGAGGAAAGGGTCTGCCCGGGGAAACCATACGGGGTTGCTCATATACACGCATTCACATGTACGAATGCACACTTACATACATACCTCACCCAACCTGAGACTCACTCTCTCTCTCTCTCTTCGCTCTCTCTCCCAACCACCACCCAAACAAAAAAACAACACCCTCCACACCACACAACACACAACACACCATATCCCCCCCCTTTAACCCACCTCCCTCACCCCCACAAACACACTTTTTTCCCCCCCCCATCTCCCTTTAGCCCCTCCACACAAACCACAGCCACAAACACACTCCCCCACGCATATCATAACAAAGAAGTGTTCGTGTCCGAGGTCATCTGCGGGTAACTGAGGGAGATGTCCTTAAAAGCAATAACCCTTTTTTTCCAAAATACCGTTAGGGAAACTATACTTAGTAATTGGCTTTGTAATATTCGTAGTAAATGTAGGGTAGGATGGTGAGACTATGGTTGTTTTTGATAAAAGGGAATAAGAGAAAAAGATAACAATATTACAATGAGATCCCCCGAATTTAAAAGCGAAACAACATCACGACGAACAATAAAAGCAAAGATGTGATAATATGGGAAAAATGAACAAAAACGGTAATGAAATAAATGTAAAATGTTAATAAAGATGATGATAATGTAATAAAAATAATAATAAAAAAATAATAAAATTAAAACCCAAAGATATAGTAATAAAAATAATAAAATATAATAATAAATAATAATAAGATAATAATAAAAATAAAAATAATATAATAATATAAAAATAAAAATTATAATAATAATAATAAAATAATAATAATAAAAATAAATAAAATAATAATAATATATATAAAATAATAAAAAATATAATAAAAATAATAAAAACAACACAACAACAAAAACAAAATAAAAATGAAAAAATAATAAAAATAAAATAATAAAAAATACAAAATAAATAAAAAAATTGAAAAAAATGATTAAAAAATTTAAAAAAATTTAAAAAAAAATTAAAAGATAATAAAAATTTATAAAATTTTAAAAAAATTTAAATAAAATTTAAAAAAATAAATAAAAATAAAAAAAAAAAAAAAAAAAAAAAAAAAAAAAAAAAAAAAAAAAAAAAAAAAAAAAAAAAAAAAAAAAAAAAAAAAAAAAAAAAAAAAAAAAAATAACAATTAACCTTAAAAATAATAATAATAATAAAATAATAATAATAATTAAATTCATATAATATAAAAAAAAAAAAAAATAAAACCAAAAAAAAAAAAAACCAAAAAAAAA
>NW_023655178.1:0-4307 GCF_015228065.2 Penaeus monodon
GGCTTGAATAAAAATAAAAATTGACGGAAGAAATACCTACTAAGATGATGTAGTGCAAACGAGTGTAATCATTTTGCATTAATGGGTCTGTGGATTGGTTGCCTGCCCCCGTTTCAAGGTCCCTAGTTAATTGGTCAGGGGGGTTGTTATTATCAGCAATGTTTTGTGAAACATACTTTTTCTTTTTTTTCTTACTGTTTTTTTTTAAATAACTTTGGTATTTCTCGTTATTGGTTGGCTCAAAACCTGAAAATTTTTTAATATATTATTTGACAAAACTACAACCACAAACCAACACAAAACCACAACACCTTCTAATCAATGGTCAGGGGGTCCCAGACACTGTTGATTTCGGATGTGTGTTTTCTGGTGAGAACGTTGCCCCAGCTTTCGGGGGCCCCGGTTTTTAGGAATTTCCCAAATTGACTGGGACCAATGATTTTTGGTTTTACCCTTTTTAATAAAATTTTAAATTTATTTATAAAAAAAAAGGGGCCCATAACCTTAAATTTTAAATTTTATATTTAAAATTCATTTAAAATTTCCCCCCCAAATTATATATAATAATATATAAAATTTAAATTTATATTATTTTTATAAAAAATTATAAATTTATAATAATTATAATATTTATGAATATCTTATTTATTTTTAGAATTTTTTTCCCACCCACAAAAACCAGAACAACCTAATAATTTAATTAAATATATATAATATATAAGATAGATAATAAATAATAATAATTTTATTATATAATATAATATTTAAACCATATATATTATAATAATATTATTATATAATTTATAAATTATAATATATTATTATTTTGTGGTGTGTGGTGTGTGTGTGTGTGGTGTGTGTGTGTGTGTGTGTGTGGTGTGGTGTGTTGTGTGTGTGTGGTGGTGGGTGTGTTGTGTGGGGTTGTGTGTGTGTGGTGTGTGTGTGTGTGTGTGTGTGTGTGTGTGGGGTGGTGTGTGTTTTACCACACACACACACACATATGCTACACAAAATATTTGTGTATATCTATACATATGTGTATGTGTGTGTGTGTGTGTGTGCATGTACGATTAATATGTGTGTTTTTTCAATTTACATAGGCTGCCGTGTCCCCCCTCGTTATATCCTATCAATACAATTCCCACACCAGGTGCTTATACCCCCCTTATCCACGCACATCGAACTGCTTTTATGGCCAATCGTGCGTCCTGGGGTTTTGGGGGGGCGGAGAGAAAGAGAGGAAGGAGTCTTTTTTAGGCTGATGAGAAAACCCTAGAGCTCTATTCACCACACAGAACACAGGTCTTCATTAGCATACAAACAATACTACAAATTCACATCATGAAAACAGGTTTTTACTAAAATTTTTGTGGTGAATGGTGAAAATACTCGCAACACACGAGATCCCTTGATTGTGGGGTTACACTTTCCACACTGTAACAATATTATGTGTGTGTGTGTGTGTGTGTGTGTGTGTGTGTGTGTGTGTGTGTGTTGGTTGTGTGTGTGTGGTGTGGTGTGTGTGTGGTGTGTGTGTGTGTGTGTTGTTGGTGTGTGTGTGTGTTGTGTTGGTGTGTGTGTGTGTGTGTGTGTGAGTGTGTGTGTGTTGTGTGTGTGGGGGTGGTGTGAGTGAAGGGGGAGTGAGTGAGTGAGTTTGATAGTGAGTGAGTGAGTGAGTGAGTGAGTGGTAGTGTGGTTGTTGTGTGTGGGACATTGAATTGTGGGTTACATTACACACACCTGGTAACAATATATATATATTGTGTGTGTGTATTTGTGTGTGTGTGTTTTGTGTGTGTGTGTGTGTGTGTGTGTGTGTTTTGGTGTGGTGGTGTGTGTGTGTGTGTGTGTGTGGTGTGTGTTGTGGTGGTGGGTGTGTGTTGTGTGATGTGTGTGTGAGTGTGTGTGTGTGTGTGTATGTTGTGTGGTGTGTGTTTTTGGTGTTGCGTGTGTGGATGTATGTGCGGTGTGTGTGTTTGTATTTGATCGTGGTGTGGTGTACGTGCTTCGTGCGGGGCGCGTCTTCCAAAAGTAGGATGCGACACACTTAGAGGCGTGATTCACGGCGCGGTGTTGGCCCCGTCTCTAACTACACAACGATACAGTGTTTCCCAAAAAGACTTTGGGGGGGAGAGAGGGGTTGGAGGGGGGGAGGGAGAGGGGCGAAAAAGAGAAGAAGAAGGTAAAGAAAAGAGTGGAAAAAGGAATAGAGGAAAATTTAGAGAATGGTGAGATTAAGGAAAAAAAGGACAGATTGAATGGGAGGAACACAATGGCGAAAGAGGAGGGGAAGGATAGCGAATAAATCATAGGAACTGGATATAGGGAAGGAGGAAAGAAAAAAAAATAGGAAAGATTAAAAGTCTGGAGAAAAAGATCTAAAGAAGAAGAATATATCAAATATAATAGTCATAAAGAATGTACTAAATATTAAGGCATGGAAGGAAGAAGATAAAAAGACGGGGAAAAAATATTACGTTAAATACAAGGAAAGGGGATGATAAAAAAGAGAAAGTTTTGGAAAATAAAAGGGGAAGCATAGAAACAAAATCTGTAAAAAAAAGAATGAACGATAGAAAGGAAAGAAAAAAAAAAGAAGTCTGGAGAAGAGATACAAAAGAAATGAAGAAAGGTGAAGAGTAGAAGGAATAAAGAGGGGAAGGGAGGGGAAAAGGAAAGAGGAAGGGAAAAAGGAGGAAGAAGTGAGAGTAGAAAACAAGGAAAAAGGAGAAATGGAGGAAGGGAGGTAATAGGAAAAGAGAAGGAAAAAGGGGAGAAAGGAGGGGAATGAATAAGGGAAAAGAAAAAGGGGCAAATGAGAAAGCCATGGGAAGGAGAGGAAATAAAAGGAAGGCGAAATGGGGAGTGAGAGGAGCAGGGAAAAGCAGAGGAGACAAGAGGTAAGGGGGAAGGATGGGGAAAGAGAAGAGACAAGGGAAAGGGAGACGGGGGAAAGGAAGGGGCAAGGGGAATGGGGCAAAGGGGAAAAGGGCAGAGGAAAAGGAACAGGGGGAAAAGGGCAAGGGAAAGGCAAGGGAAAGGGCAAAAGGGGGGGGAAAAAGGGGAAGAAAAACGGGAAAAGGGAAGGGGCAGGGGAAAGGACAGGGGGGAAAGCAGGGCGGGGGAAGGGTGGGGGACCTTTTTAGCCGGGAATTTGCGTAAGGTTAAAAAAACAGTTAAGAGTCGGGCTTGTGGTGTACTTGTTCCACTTTCCTTATTTACCCTTTGAACCCCCCCCCCTCCCCCTCCCCTCCCCCCCCCCCCCCCCCACGTGACTCTCCCGTATGGCTTTTCCCCCTCCCCCCCCCTGGGGGGGAGCGTGGGATGAGGGAGAAGAGGGGGGGAAGAAAAGAGGGGAAAAGGGAGGGTAGGGGGAAGGGGGAAGGGGTAGGGAGTAAGGAGGGGGGGAAGACAACGGGAAAGGGGGGGGGGGATGGGTGAGGGGAGAGGGGGAGGGGAAAAGAAACAGGGGGGGAGGGGGAGGAGAGAGAGAGAGAGAGGGGGGGGGGTGAAGCGTTTATCTTAACTGCAAGCTTTGTTTTTGAATCCGACACTTATAAACGAAACTTGTTGAGCTTTCGTTTTGCTAATATAATAAAGGTCGGGGTACACAGAAAGGGGGTTTTGGGGCTTTCTTGTCTCCCTTTTTTATTAAATCGAACACAAGTTTATATGTCTGTCGATATATGCGCTTGTGTGTGTGTAGGGGGGAGGGATGGCGGGTCTATTTGGGGGGTTTGTGTATATGTGTATTGTATTTTAAAGCGTGTATGTCAGTTACTATGTCCGTTTTGTCTTTGTGTAGACACTTTCGCCGGGTCATAACCCGCACACATAAAAGATAAAAACTATATAAAAATAAAGGGAAAAAACATTCTTAAAATACAAAATAACGGACCAAGTTGTATTTGGTAAGTAAGGGGCCCGGTAGGCGTGGGCGCAGGTAAAAGGGATAACAGGTAAGTTGGGACCTGGTAGGGCCCAGGGAATGGACGCAACAAGGTCGGGAAAATTTGGGTCAGAGTTGCAAAAGCGGGTCTTTTCCTTAGCTGGGGGAAAAAAGCAGAGGATATTAACCCAATTTTGAATTTAAACAATATGCACCCCACAAAAGACCCACTTAGGCACTACACCACTTCCACACAAAGACTATTCGAACATCATAGGACACAGCAGGCAATACGTAATGAGCTTACAATCATTAAAATACATGCACACACACAAACACACAAAACACACAACACACACCACACACACACCCCCAAACACACACACACACACACACACACCAAAAAAACACACACACA
>NW_023655180.1:0-4306 GCF_015228065.2 Penaeus monodon
CCTTTAAAATTTCCATCAATTTTATTGAAATTATTATCACATTATTGAAAATTTTTATCATATTTTTGAAATATAGTTATAATTATATCTTTGCAAATACTAAAAAACCACAACAATAAAATAGTAAAAACAAAATAAAAACAAAAACGATTTTAAATAATTATTTTATTTTTTATCTTAATTTAGTTTTAATTACTGTAATTATTACTGTTAAACAATTATTTTTCTAATTATACTACCTAAAATAAAAAAATGATAAAAAACAATATAATTTAATAACAATATTATAACGACTAGCTTATTATTATTATACTTATTATTATTATTTTTATTATTAGATTTATGATATATTTTTTGTCAATAATGATAAAATATTAAAGATAAGAGAATAATATAATAAAAATAATAATAATAATAATAATAATAATGATAAAATTAAAAATAAAAATAATGATAATACAAATTTTTAAAAATAAATTCAAAAGTTATAAAAATTCCTTAAATTTCCATTTTTACATCATTTTTGTCATGATTAATACAATTCTGGTAATTATTTATCATTTTTCCCCAAATAATTCCAAATCTCAAGAAATCAAAAAAAACGCAATTTGGAGTATCTCTAAAAAGGCTTTTTTCGCTAGATTTTCCCGCTTTTTGATTTTTGGGATTTTTTTTTCTTTTACCTTTTTTTATATTATTAGGAACAATTCCTTTTTATCATCACTTATCATGATTTCATCTTATTATCGTTATATCATATTTCACATTTTTTGCAAAATTTTCATTATCACATTTAAATTATTAATTGATTTATTTATTATAATTTTATTATAATTTTTTGCAATAATACTAATAACCACAACAATAATAATAGTAATAACAATATACAAATAAAATAACGATTTTATAATAATTATTTATATCATTATCTTAATTGGTATTGTAATTACTGTAATTATTACTGTTATAACAATTATTTTTGCAATTATACTACCAGTACAAATAATAATAATGATAACAATAACAATAATAATGTTAATAACAATATTATAACGACTAGCATTATTATTATTTTACTTATTAATATTATTATTATTGTTATTATTAGAGTTATGATATATTTTTGGTAATAATGCTAATAATTAAGATAAGAGTAATAATTAAAAAAAAAATAATAATAACAATAATAATAATAATGATAATACTAATAATATTAATAATATTCAAAAGTTATCAAAATTCTCTTCATTCTCACTTTTATCATCATTGTTGTCATGATTAATACAATTCTGGTAAATATTATCATAATTACCCTAATAATTGCCGAAATCATCAAAGAAATCGAAAAAAAAAACGTCATTTTGGAGTATACTCTCAAAAAGGCTATATTTTCGCTAATTTGCCGTCTTTTTCGACTTTTTTTGGGATTTTTTTTTCTTTTACATTTTTATATATATATGGACAACAATATCCTGTTATTATCATCTCATTATCCTATTTATCATCATTTATTAGCGTTATCATCATCATTTCATCATTATCCATCATTATCATCTCATTATCATCATTATTGCAATTATTATGCATCATTATTGGCAATGTTATCATTATTATTGCAATTATTTGGAGTTATAATATATATCTTGCATAATAAACTAATAACCACAACAATAACTACTAGTCATAACAATAATAATAACAAGATAACGTTTTATATAATTATTTATATCTTTATCCTTAATTAGTATTGTAATTACTGTAAATTCATTAACTGTTTTAACAATTACTTTTTGCAATTATACTACCAGTACAATAATAATAATGATTAATAATAAATATAATAATGTTAATAACAATATTATAAACGACTAGCATAATGATTATTATACTTATTATTATTATTATTATTGTTATTATTAGAGTTATGATATATTTTTTGGCAATAATGCTAATAATTAAGATAAGAGTAATAATAATAATAATAATAATAATAATAATAATAATAATAATAATAATAATAATAATAATAATAATAATAATAATAATAATAATAATAATAATGATAATACTAATAATATTAATAATTTAAAATTAAAATTTTTTTTTTTTTGTTGTTAACAATTCTGGTAATTATTATCATTATTACCCTAATAATTGCCGAAATCATCAAAGAAATCGAAAAAACGTCATTTTGGAGTATACTCTCAAAAGGCTATATTTCGCTAGATTTTGCCGCTTTTTCGACTTTTGGGATTTTTTTTCTTTTACCTTTTTCATATTTATATGGACACAATTCCTGTTATTATCATCATCATTATCATAATTATCATCATTATTATCGTTATTGTCATCATTATCATCATTTTCATCATCATTATCATCATTATTGCAATTATTATCATCATTATTGCAATTGTTATCATTATTATTGCAATTATGTGTTATAATATATATCTTTGCAATAATACTAATAACCACAACAATAATAATAGTAATAACAATAATAATAACAATAATAACGATTTTATAATAATTATTTATATCATTATCTTAATTAGTATTGTAATTACTGTAATTATTACTGTTATAACAATTATTTTTGCAATTATACTACCAGTACAAATAATAATAATGATAATAATAACAATAATAATGTTAATAACAATATTATAACGACTAGCATTATTATTATTATACTTATTATTATTATTGTTATTATTAGAGTTATGATATATTTTTTGGCAATAATGCTAATAATTAAGATAAGAGTAATAATAATAATAATAATAATAATAATAATAATAATAATAATAATAATAATAATAATAATAATGATAATACTAATAATATTAATAATTTCAAAAGTTATCAAAATTCTCTTTATTCTCACTTTTATCATCATTGTTGTCATGATTAATACAATTCTGGTAATTATTATCATTATTACCCTAATAATTGCCGAAATCATCAAAGAAATCGAAAAAACGTCATTTTGGAGTACACTCTCAAAAGGCTATATTTCGGTAGATTTGTCCGCTTTTTCGAGTTTTGGGATTTTTTTTCTTTTACCTTTTTTATATTATATATGGACACAATTCCTGTTATTATCAGCATCATTATCATGATTATCATCATTATTATCGTTATCATCATCATTATCATCATTATCATCATTATTGCAATTATTATCATCATTATTGCAATTGTTATCATTATTATTGCAATTATTGGAGTTATAATATATATCTTTGCAATAATACTAATAACCACAACAATAATAATAGTAATAACAATAATAATAACAATAATAACGATTTTATAATAATTATTTATATCATTATCTTAATTAGTATTGTAATTACTGTAATTATTACGGTTATAACAATTATTTTTGCAATTATCCTACCAGTACAAATAATAATAATGATAATAATAACAATAATAATGTTAATAACAATATTATAACGACTAGCATTTTTATTATTATACTTATTATTATTATTATTATTGTTATTATTAGAGTTATGATATATTTTTTGGCAATAATGCTAATAATTAAGATAGAGTAATAATAATAATAATAATAATAATAATAATAATAATAATAATAATAATAATAATAATATAATAATAATAATAATAATAATAATATTAATAATATTCAAAAGTTATCAAAATTCTCTTTATTCTCACTTTTATCATCATTGTTGTCATGATTAATACAATTCTGGTAATTATTATCATTATTACCCTAATAATTGCCGAAATCATCAAAGAAATCGAAAAAACGTCATTTTGGAGTATACTCTCAAAAGGCTATATTTCGCTAGATTTTGGCGCTTTTTCGACTTTTTGGATTTTTTTTCTTTTACCTTTTTTATATTATATATGGACACAATTCCTGTTATTATCATCATCATTATCATGATTATCATCATTATTATCGTTATCATCATCATTATCATCATTATTGCAATTATTATCATCATTATTGCAATTGTTATCATTATTATTGCAATTATTGGAGTTATAATATATATCTTTGCAATAATACTAATAACCACAACAATAATAATAGTAATAACAATAATAATAACAATAATAATGTTAATAACAATATTATAACGACTAGCATTATTATTATTATACTTATTATTATTATTATTGTTATTATTAGAGTTATCATATATTTTTTGGCAATAATAATAATAATTAAGATAAAGTAATAATAATAATAAATAATATAATAATAATAATATAATAATAATAATAATGATAATACTAATAATAATAATATTCAATAAAT